>NW_008593005.1:0-17259 GCF_000691845.1 Merops nubicus | reverse complement strand
CTTGTACCCGTCTATCCCTGCATTCCTTCTGGTCCTTACCATTTATATATGTAAGTGTTTAATTGTATCTGGATGCAATTTGATTACATTTTTTTTCAGTCTGTTTCTCCATTTCATCATGGTAATCTGTTCCTCTGGTGCTCATTCTGTTCTTCCTAGTTCGGTATTGCCTGTAGATTTCCACTGTACTTTTGCAGAGCTGAGCAAAGTGGAAAGCTACCTGCCTCGTCAGACTGAACAGTAATCACTGTTCAAACACAAAAATTTGTTCATTTCTCAGTTTCTCTAGCAGAAGGAAAACAGAACAACAACAAAACAACTAAAACAAAACAACAAACAAAAAAACAACACACTTACCGTTTGCTTCTGCCTGATGATTTGGACAATTCAGTTGAAACTCTTTCACGTCTTCCAAATTAAGATTAACATCCATGCCTGCCATGTGATCTTTTGTTACAACTTGGGATTCAAGGCTACTCTGAAGATTCTTATCTTTTTTACAGGGGAAAATATAACTGATTTCTCGATCACTCTAAAATGTGTTAGCAAGCCTGAAAGGCCAATAAATACGAAGCAGCAAATGTTTGCAGATGACAGGATTATTTAGACTAAGGCAGGTGGAGGCATTTCAGAAAGCCAAAGATAAAAGGTCTGCTAAGCAGGAAACATGGCATTAGGTGGGATTCATTGTTTAAAAGCACAAGTTCCAGAGGAATATTGACCACAAAATGTATTCTGGGAGTCTAGATTAACTGTAACAGATAGAAAGAGCTGTGCATTGCTATAGGTAGCAAACAAAAACCTCTTAGCTCTGTGTCAAAATATGAAACATGACAAAAAATAAAGATAGGAATAAACCTGGAAAGGTTAAACCAGCATAAAACTATTGGGTACATTGACAGAATACTTTCAGGTTACTCCTTGTGGCAACATGATTTCCAAAAAGGGGATTCAAGATGAATAATAAATCCAAGCAGAAACAGAAAGATTGCAAAGTGTACAGTGTTGATCCTATTTCACAAGTTAAGAATGGGAGACTAATTCACAAGATGAGATCACAGCATGTTTAAAAATAATTAACAGAATTTTTAAAAGCTGTGAATGTTACTACTTTATACCATAATTTAGTCCAGATGTTTACTAGGAGCATTCATTGACTTTTTTAATGAGAATATACACGGTGGAAAAAGTTTGAAATATATCTAAAACTGTGTTTATAAATCTATTGTCATAGGGCAGAAACACAACGGACATTAAGAGGGACTTTCCTATCAGACAGTTTTCCCAGTGTAACAAAGCATCCTTTTAAAAAAGTATCAAAAGTTAACCAAGAAGAGTGGGCAAAGCTCAGAAAAGCTTTACAAGCAAAGTTTCCCCTCACATTAATAAGCACAAAATACTGTAGTTTGGACCAGTAACTTATTACAAACAATTACCAGGGTGTTTGCACTGCTATAAATCAAATTGCTGGAAGACTCCCTAGCAATGTATTTCTTTTCTCATCTAAAACTACTGTAATCCATCAGTATTTCTATAGGAATCTTAGGGAGCAAAAAGTAGGAGGATGTTTGGAGGAACACTGTAAGATCTGAGTCAAACCGGAACTGAATATTGTGAAGGTGAGATAGGAAGGATGATAGTACAAAGGTGTCCACTAAAGGAGAAGCAAGCAATAGCAGCCTGAATCCTCTCACCCGTTCCAGTTGCCACTGATCTCTAGAAGCTGACTCACATCCAACCTACCCATAGTGTGAAATAAGATTAGGAGATGTCAGGTGCTTCCATCACTGGCACCAGGAAGGAAAAGGGATAGAAAAGTGTCTTCAGAGAAGAACAGAACAAACACTTAAGTACTGCTTACTGATAGTGCAGATGTCTTAACCATAACTGGATCAGTGTTTATGCACCCATGCTCTTGACAGTACAACCGTTCCTCCCTAAAGCATCTAGACTTCTGTGACTTTTCCATAGAAAAAATCTCCACTTAGAATAATCATTGTCTGATTAATGCTCAGGAAAGCCAGCATTGATCTGTACGGAACTGAGAGATATTCTTCCTCACTTCATATCAAGCCGCATCAGGCTCATGAGAGTGTTAGACTAAGTGCTGAAGCTTACACAAGTTTGTACAGTTTGTTAGAGCACTAAGTCACACAGCTTCTGTTGTTACCATCCCCAACCCCTAATCTCTTCATCTGGAAAAGCAGGAAAAACTGTGGGATAGGAATGATCTACCTTGCCAGCAGAGATCAGCATGAAATGTCACACATAATCAATGCTTATTATAAATGACAAGGAAAAGAGAGGGGAAAAAGATGTTGCTAAAGACCATGACAATATCTTTAATAGGTAGTAATTTACCTATCTGCAAAGGGATATCTTTAAAACATAAGCATAGAACTGAGAGAGTCTGGGGAGAGACAAAACCCAGGTTCAATCCTAGCATTAGATTACAATTTGTAATAATATACATTTTGTAATATAGGTGTACAGCATGCTGTTGGGATTGAAGTAGATGACATAAAGGTGTGTCTTTACAACTGAAAAAATCAAAGCATACATTGTTTGGATTGAATCAAAATAAAAACATTTAAATTTTTTACTAATTTGGGCATTAGTAACAAAGGTAGCAACAAATATAAAGAAATCAAAGCACAGAACATTAGTGGCAAAGTCAAAAGGAGCAATAGCTAATGTTGTTCATATACATTCAGCATGCTTCCACTGGTTAAGATCTGAAGATCCAGTTCCTGATTATAGCTATCAAATTCAGCTGTATCTATCAATCAAATGAGTCAAATCAGGTCATACTTTCCACTTCCATATGGAGTGCCATTACTACTACTCTCAGCATTAGTCTTGGTAAGAGGATAGGGAAGGTGGCAAATTATTTTGTCGACTTTGTTATGCTCTGTATAACTGCAGTTACAAATGTGTATTGAAGCATGAAAGTGTTCAGCTGGAGACTTTGGGAAAAAGGCTCCTCCTAACCTCCCTAGTGCAAGCAGCAGGATCAAGTATCCTTGCAACCCCTCCAGCAGTATCAGCAGTGGAATTGCTGCTGGAGGCAAGGACTCAAAATGAAGCCTCACCATGTGACTGGTTCATTCATTTGTTCATTTTTGCTGTCTTGTTTAAAGAATAAATACTTGGTTAGAATCAAGAAAAGGTTCTTGAGCCTTTTCCTGGCAAGCTGGAAGCTGCTGGAAGACTGGAGAAGCTGGTTTAAATGTTTTTGTGCAAGGAAAGCAATGAAACCTGGGCTGCCTCCTTCTAGATGAGAAGCAGTGGTACTGGTGACAGCAGCTCAACACCCTGCCATTACATATGCCATTGGACAGTGATTGATTTCTTCCTAATGACTAGAATAGGCAAATCCACACTCAGCATCCAATATTGTTCAATAAACCACAAGTTTAGTGCCAAAAGTGAAAGAAGACAAGAAACGAGTTTCTTCATGTCTGAGGTACAATGATACTTGTAGTCTAATCTATTCTTAATTAGCACAACATATATATTTATAGGGTACATTTTTCAGCTGGAAGTTGACAGTGAAAAAATATAAACTCTTTTCTGATACTTCAGATTTAATCTACTCAATTATATTAAATAATTTTGCATCTTGTCAGAAAATGAAAAATAGCCCTTGATCTTTAGCTGCTTTGTCACTCTGTGCTACCTAGATGAGGATTACAACCCTGCTAACTGGCAAAGGACAATTGACTGCCTATTTCCTGTCAATGTCATTTAGAAGTGACCAGTCCTTACTGAATCAAAACCTTGATTGTCACAACACAAGTGACAGAAAACTGTCTTCATAAACAATTAAAAATGGCTGTTAAAAACCACTCTTCAAACATGTCTAACAACATTGAGTGAGGAGAGATAACTGTTCTTTCTACTTTAGTATTTTTTTGACTCTTTAGAACCTTGAAAGATGTTTTACCCTGTATGAGCACTGTACGTTTTTCTGAGGTGCCTTTTTAATTTAATAAAACCCAGCATATGGTTTTAGCAAGAGCCAAACAGAATTACGTGCAAATGTGTTTGTGTGGATGGCCGTATTCCAAAGTTCAACAGTGCTAAACTGGCAGCATTTTCTGAAAAGATAAGATTTATTATTTGGAAACAGGATGAAAGTTTAAGCTTTTACATTCTGATTACTAGCTAAAAGAAGATCAGTTTGGTTTCTATTTGCTATTTTAGTAGTGCTTTATTTATCTTAATTGCTTAGCTGAAACTATGTAAGCACAGCATAGTACTGTCTTCCAGTAAAGCAGCTCAAAAACCCAAAAATTTAAGCCTGTACAAAAATTAAAGCACTGGGGGGAAGATTTCAAATATACAGGCTAGGAAACTGATGTTCCTATTGACACAAGCATTGCATATTCAGACTCCAGAAGAGCTGTGCAGTTTAGGATCATTGAGGTTTGCTGGTGATTCTAGACCAGAGTTGGTATCCAGTACATACAGCCTTTGATAAAAAATAACCTCCATTTCTCAAAACTCGTGCTGTTATATGGGTTTCTGTTACACTTGATAATGCATAATGCAAACTGCTGCTCTATACAAATAATGTGGACATATTATGCTAACAATTAGATTTTTCTGCAAAATGGCCCAACTCCATTTCCATGATAATGAAATGGTCCACAAAAAGCAAACACCCCAGAAAATGAGACTTTATGCAAACTGTCTGATACTATGTGTTGGTTACAGTCCTTTGATCCAGTCTGTTTTTTGAAAATGGCTAGCAATTTTTACCAAGTCAGGGATCACGGATAAGTATGACAATGGAAAATAGAATATGTAATAAAACTTAATTATAAATCAAGCCAGCAACAAGATTTTTTTTTTTTTTTTAAATAATACACCAAGAATGTTATATCTATGAAACAGGTCCTGTAAGAGGAAAACATGCATTGCTACTTTGTGTGTACATTGAAGGCAGACTACAGCTGTCACCTGAGCAGAGCTGTGTCATTACAAGTGCTGCACCACCTAGTGATATTAGGGAGACCTAAATGACAGAAAAGGTAAATCCCAGAGCTGCTGTTCTTCCTCACAAAGTTTTTCTCCTTATTTTTTGTTAAATTAAAAACCTATGCAATCTCACCTATCTAACTGTCCTAACATAGGCAAAACTTCATGTTTGCATCAGAGAATGAAGGATCTTTGTAAAGTGTTTCTCCATTACATCAGTAGTTTCTTGGAGGATACATACCACTCAAATCTCTGGGGCAAGGAATGTTTTCATGCAGCAAGGGACAGAGGCTTGAAACACCAAAGGTGATGATGATCATAAAACGTGACTACATCCTGATTTCTTTGTGTCCTAATTTTATGGCTGATATTACAATCTTTACCAAACTCACCAGTCAAGAATGGACACTATAAAAACTTTGTGCGAAATGCAACTCCTTCTCAAAGAGCTTACCTGTATGACCTTGAATATGAACTTGAAAAAGTAACCATTGTAAAAAACCATATCTGAAAAACCTAATATCGAAAAGCTGGAAAGTGTCTGAAGCGTGATTCCCCCTGTAGGTTTTGCAGAAAGAGAGGTTGGGCACTGTAACAGGCTGCTTTAAAGATGTCATTGCGTTTAAAACCTCAAGAGTATAAAGTCCTGTTCTAGCATTGATGATGGTACTGCTCTGAGCAGGAATTTGGGCTACAGAGGTCCCTTTCCAACACAAATTATTCTATGATAATAGGATCCTTCATACTCTTGTGAGTGTGGAGCCTTGGGCAGGCCATCACCAGGCTGTGTAGTCTGCTGAGGAAACATGTTCAGCCTTGGGTGTCCAGGAGGCAACCTCTGGACCTGGGTTGTGACCAATGGGTTGATTGGTTGGAGCTGCTCTGCTTGCGTCCTGCTGCACAGTTTTTCTTCTTCACAGAAAGGGTTGTGAAGCACTGAAACTGGCTGCCCAGGGAAGTGGTGGAGTCATCATCCATCCCTGGAGATATTTAAGAAACATGTAGATGTGGTGCTTAGGGACATGGTTTAGTGTTGATCTCCAAGTGCTGGGTTAATGGTTGGTCTTCCTGAAGGTCTCTTCCAGCTAAAATGATTGTATGATTCTATACGTTTTAAGTCTTTAGACAGAATTCTCTGCTAATTTTAGAGCAGCTACCTTCCTTGCCAAGAGCTAGTCCACAGCTGACTGCTGTTAGCTGGAACCTTTTTGTGGTAATCACTGACTTTGGATCAGGGCCTTGCAACACAGAATAGATGCTGCTCAAGGGAGGAACCAGCTGTCCTCTATGTCTTTTTATACTCATTCAGCGTGTGGCTAGTTGCTTTGTTTACTGAATCACATCCAAATCCCTCTCTTACAGCAATAGTAATGTCTTCATTGTTTTTGTGCACTTATCACTATGCTATTCAAATGCTTAATGAATTCATCTTTATAAACTTTAAGTGACAGCTTTATACTGTCACAGGGAATAACAGCATTGTTTCTCATTTTTACAGATGGGAAGTGCTGAAGACGACTGAACAACTTAAATGTATAAATTATTTGCTCATAACCCTTACTGATTGTGGACTTCAGTATTGAGTCCAACAAGTTAAAGCAACCTTGGAAATAAACGCCATCTCTAATCCCAGGATGTGCACCGTAAGGCACACTTGTCTCTTTTCCATTAGGGTACAGAAAAGTTCTGAAATGGTTTCCCTTGGAAGACCTGTGTCATTTCACTTATTACTTCATCTTTGAAACTGTTTTAGCCTTTTGTAACAAGCACAGGAAGATCTGTGAATGATATTCTGAAAGCTACAGAAAATCTATTATATATAAAGTAGCTAAAGTGGAATTATATTTGGATTTTTTCTAAAAATAACAAATACTTTTTAATTTTAAATTATTCATTTTGGCAGGTCAGAGGTTAAAAGAATAGAACCCTGCAAAAGGAAGAGCATAATTTTTCACTCAATTTGTGAATCTAGAAGTCTGGAACAGTGTCACGAATTAAAGCGCTCTCTCCAAATGCTGCATTTTTCACTGTCCTCTCCAGATATGGTGTTCAAAAAGTTAACTTAGTTTCACGATTTCTCCTTTCTTTGTCAGCCAATATCAGTGAGAAACAAAGGTATGGGAAAATCAGCCATTTTCATGATAGTATGAAAAGTGATATTTTGGCTTTAGATTTAATGGAAAGATTTATGCAAGGTAGAGACGTTCAAACTATTAAATTCTGTTTCAAACTGAGGTCACGTCTCAATTTTAAACACTGGAGAACTAAGAGATGTTAAGAGATTTGTGGCGCAAATCAACTTCTTGTAAAGACCATGGGCAAACAGAAAGGTCTGTGTCTCTCCTTTCACACACACACATACAGCTATATACCTATGTGTAGACATTTTTGCTTGCTTATGTCATCAAAGAGCACACAAAAATAATTCCTGCTGTAGCTCAGAAGTATGATCCTGACATGTTTGTGTCAGAGAAGAACAGAGGATGCTTGTGGGAAAGACAGAAATCAACGGCAAAAATATTTCTGTGGGGTTAAATTTCATAGATTAAGGGCAGACATCTCCAGCCTAAACACGGTAGAGGAAAGGGAAGAAGAAAGTGAGGGGAAATGGGCACAGGAATGTGTTACCCAGTAGCTGGAGGGGACTAGATCCCCCCAGATTCCTCCTGCTCCAATGACAAGTAAATCATCATCTGCTCCCATGGCAGAAGTTGTTGCATTAGAAGCCTTCTGTTTTAACACAAAAATTTCAAGGGGATATTAACCACATGCATTTGGTTTAGAACCTTAACTTTCACATCACGGCCATATTATGGCACAGCCCAAGTGCTCATCCAAGGCTACTGGAAATGCAAATGTGTCGATACTCTACAATCAATTTTGAAAGTATCTGAAGGTTGATTTTCCTAATCACAACCATTAAGTTCTTCATATTCCTGGTTTAGCACTGAAAAAAATTATGGAGAATGTGAACAACTTTCTCAGCCATTCCCTGTCTTTTCCTTACTTTTAGGTTTTTGATCTGCTCCCTTTCATGAGAAAATGTTGGTTTATGCCCTAGATAATGAAGTATGGATGAAGAATAGTTCCTTAGTGTTTCCCTCACTAGCACTCATTGCTGACTAGCAGAAGTTTCTGTACATCACTCTTGCAGAACTCTGAAGAGTTACTTCAGCTATGGAGAGAAACAAACATCATTAACAGGAAAATAAGACAACTGGGAGTATTATACTGAGCTAAATCATTTTGTTACAACAGTACTGTAGTAGTGCAATTCAGCACCAAAAATAACGAGGGCATTATTTCACCTAGTTTTCTTTATTTTCCACCTACATGGGGCATTTTTATTTCTGTACAGTGTCTCCATCTGATCAAGAAAAAAGTGTATGATCTGATTAATTCCTAAAAAAAAAAAAAAAAGAGAGAAAGAGAGAAAGAGAGAAAGAGAGAAAGAGAGAAAAAGAAAGAAAGAAAGAAAGAAAGAAAGAAAGAAAGAAAGAAAGAAAGAAAGAAAGAAAGAAAGAAAGAAAGAAAGAAAGAAAGAAAGAAAGAAAGAAAGAAAGAAAGAAAGAAAGAAAGAAAGAAAGAAAGAAAGAAAGAAAGAAAGAAAGAAAGAAAGAAAGAAAGAAAGAAAGAAAGAAAGAAAGAAAGAAAGAAAGAAAGAAAGAAAGAAAGAAAGAAAGAAAGAAAGAAAGAAAGAAAGAAAGAAAGAAAGAAAGAAAGAAAGAAAGAAAGAAAGAAAGAAAGAAAGAAAGAAAGAAAGAAAGAAAGAAAGAAAGAAAGAAAGAAAGAAAGAAAGAAAGAAAGAAAGAAAGAAAGAAAGAAAGAAAGAAAGAAAGAAAGAAAGAAAGAAAGAAAGAAAGAAAGAAAGAAAGAAAGAAAGAAAGAAAGAAAGAAAGAAAGAAAGAAAGAAAGAAAGAAAGAAAGAAAGAAAGAAAGAAAGAAAGAAAGAAAGAAAGAAAGAAAGAAAGAAAGAAAGAAAGAAAGAAAGAAAGAAAGAAAGAAAGAAAGAAAGAAAGAAAGAAAGAAAGAAAGAAAGAAAGAAAGAAAGAAAGAAAGAAAGAAAGAAAGAAAGAAAGAAAGAAAGAAAGAAAGAAAGAAAGAAAGAAAGAAAGAAAGAAAGAAAGAAAGAAAGAAAGAAAGAAAGAAAGAAAGAAAGAAAGAAAGAAAGAAAGAAAGAAAGAAAGAAAGAAAGAAAGAAAGAAAGAAAGAAAGAAAGAAAGAAAGAAAGAAAGAAAGAAAGAAAGAAAGAAAGAAAGAAAGAAAGAAAGAAAGAAAGAAAGAAAGAAAGAAAGAAAGAAAGAAAGAAAGAAAGAAAAAAAAAATAGGGGATATTTCTTTGTTCCTTACCATCTTAAATACAATATTTCTGTGTCTTTGCTGCTGAGAGTATTCATCTCTGAGAGTTTTCCCTGCCCCTTAGGACTGGTTGTGTGGATTCATTAATGTCTGTATTGCTCAAAGCACTCTACAGAGAAATGCTATGACCATATAGCAACAAACCTGAAGAAAGAGCTTTCTCTGTATCACATCACAAAGAGCTTTATGCCTACTCATCAAGATGTCTCTCTAGCACAACACACAACATTCTCACTGATTATTAGCGCCCTATGTGACACATGACTGCTTCAGTAACCTCCATAAAGCCATGCAGACAGACAGTCTATATTTGCTGCCTAGAGTAAACCCATCCTGCTTTTTCTGATGCTCTGCAGGATGCTAATAACTCTGATACTTTTGCCATTGCTGCGTTTTGCCAGAAAGGTTTACATCTTTGTGGGCCACTGTCTGAAATGGCATCTCACAAGTTGCTTGCTGTTCACTAGCATGACATATGAGCAAGACATCCAGAAGATGCAGGTTGGCCACTGGAATGACTGCTCGAAATGCGGTGTGCAACTCTTGGTCAGCAGTATCAGTCTGCTGGGCTGCCTGAGTTGCTGTGGCCAGCAAGTCTTCCCACAGTGGGGAGAGGCTTGGGAGCTAGAAAATGAGTTTCCACTGTTCTGCATGTGGGATAGGCTGAAAGTGCTGTAAGGATCCCTCTGAGCTCCTTGTGAGGACCTCTCACCTCCAGCATCCCACACAGCCACTGAGCTTGTGAGAATCGTGACTCATACCTCAGGAGGAGAGAAGATGTTTTCAGTATAAGGGTCTGGCTGAACCTCCCTCTTGCCAATCAGTCCACAGTGGGTCTGATCATGATAGAAGGCTGTGAAGGCTTTGCCAAGACCACCTTTTCGCAAGTCATCCCTGTTTTCCTTCCTGAAGTGGTAAGAGCTTTGTCCAGCCTTGACTATGTTGTCAACAACATTCTTACAACAATGTTAAATGCAAGTGGCAGCGCTTGGCCATCCTGCAAACAGTGGTGGGCCACTGAGGATATCTTGTGCACAGCACAAGTGGAGATTTCTAGCCATAGAATACAGGTTGGGCTCTGAAATCTGGCATGTGCATGTGTCCAGATGCCTGCGAGGTGGCAAATGTTGAGGAGAGGCTGGGCACTAAGATCTCCAGTACTGTACAAAGTGCTGGCTACATTTGACAGAACCTCGGTGGGGATATGACCTTTCCTTATAGATCAGTTGCTGCAGGATTGAGCCTTCTATCTTTTCTATGTCTAACCTGAGTATCCTGCTGCCACAGTTGGATGTGGAGCAGAGAAAACAGACAAGTTCTCTATTTGCAGTTATGTGACTACAGAAGCCTGTTCACTCATTGTCACAGCAGGGTCTGGAAAGGCCATACAGTGGGTCCATCCAGCCTCCACAAAGCACATAATAAAACACTTTAATGCAGCAAAAATGTACCATTCACACTCTAGAAATCAAAGGACATGTAAAGAAAAAAACCTTGTTATCTCACATGATGCATCCTGGACTTCACTTGCAGACCATTAAGGTTGATTGATCATTGTAGAGGTACGGGGAATGTCAGAGCATCTGCTTCATTAAGTTACCTGGTTAAGAACTATTCATTATAAATTGAATAACAAATAACACAGAAGTGATAAATTGAATACACAGATACACAAATCTGACAGGTAGTTGATAATGGAACCAGTAATGAAAACTAGAACTGCTCAGACAGTGTGTGATAGGCTACTGAAAAACTATTCAGGCACAGTCTTGGAGAATATCAGCCTGAAGCTTGTGTCTGATAAGAAGGTTGAAATAAGACCAAATATTATGGGATGCTTGAGGGGCCCTGTTGACTTTGTAAAACTTATTATGGAAAGCCTAGGGGAAGGGCCAAGGTAGAGGAGTTGGGTCCAGGGTGGATCCAGGAGGAATAAGCTTGAGGAAACAGAGAAAAGGGTGACAAAAGGGACCAGCCATGTGCACACAGGCTGCCAGTCAGTTAACTTATCTGACTGAGCCCTGTGGCTTATCACCTCACCCTTTACTATCTTCCTATTAAAACAAATTTTTCAACAATTTTTTTCTTTGTAAACACACTGTCTATCCTATGTGTGAGTGCTGTTGGGACTATATATCAGTATCTGGAGAGACCCACATGCAAGAGTTCTGGGTGCCTGCAACTGCAGAGGACACCTCAGGCCATAGGGCCCTTAGCTCTGTGCTGAGCAACTGGGGGGACACCAATGTATGTGTGTCCATGAGGAGTCTAAATGCCAGGAACTAGAAAGAACTAAGCATGGTTATTTTTCCCCAGTGACTCTAATCTCATGTGTTTGAAGGTCAGAACCTGTGAGCCATAAGTGAGCCCTGGGCCAAAGTGTAGATATTAGGCAGGCTGAGAGAGCCTGTGACAGTACTTGGGGGTTGAGTGCTTGTTGGGGTGATTGTGAGATGAGTGTATGGATGTGCAGGAATCTGCTTTGCTAGTGAACATCAAGGTAGACTAGACAGTACACAGGAGACCTGTATACCTGGTAAGGGAGCCCAGGGTCTGGGCATGGTTATTAGACACGTTGAGAACTGTGGGATCCAGGAACATGAGTGTGTTTGGAAGTCTAGTGAGTGACAGTGGGTGTGATTTCAGAAACGAACCTGCCTAGAGTACATGCTTAGCCTCCCTCCTGGTCAAGCCTGCAAAAGCTGGAACAGAAGTGTCCACAGCTATGAGACTGGGACAGAGAGACCATGGGGATCTCAATATGCACTTGCCAAGTTTGAGTGGCCAGAAAGGAGGAATTCTTAGGTCTTGGAGTCCACCTGAAGGAGCAAAATTCCTAACATCCTATAACAACCACCACAACATCTGTGAATTGAGTTGCCAGTACTGATCTCAGAATCACAGCATTGCTGAGACTGGGAGGAACCTCCACAGATCATCCAGGCCAAGGCCCCTGCTGAGAACAGATCCAGCTGCATCAGTGCCTGAAGGAGCATGTGATGCTATCCCAGGAACTCTAGGAGGGTCACAAATGTGTGGGGAGCTAGACATGTTTAAGTTGCAACTGAAGCAACTAAGGCAGCAGAGGTGGTATCCAGCAAGCTGAGTAACTCCTTATGAAATGTTCTTTTGGTGTTGACTAGTGTTTGACTGTGTAGTCTTGCAAAATCTCTGGTGTAGCTATCTTCACCTTTTAACTAGAGCAACTCTGCTTAGTGCTGTATACAATAAGACAGAAAATCTGTGTTGGCTCATCAAGGTCTTGTGCCTCTTGTCTGTGGATTGAAACCTTTGTCATAGTCCCCTCAACTTGCCATGCAGCTTCCATGTGTGGCTGTGTGTCACTAGTGTCTCAAAGCACTGTTTTCTTATGATGTGATGCTGCAGCAGTGTAACACTCGCTGCAGCAATACGGTGAGAGCAAGTATGCATGGAAGACCTGCTGTCGTGGTTTGAGAGGACAGTGGGAAGTACAGCAAGAGAAACCTGGGCATTCTCAGCCTTACTGCCTGGGTGGTGGGATTTCTGAAGATCCTTTCCTCACAGCTTTCCCATGTTTCGTCCCACAGAGAATTGCTTAGTTTGCTCCAGGGTAGGACTAAGGAGCAATCTAACAGTGTGAATAACTAGGAGTCATGTGTTTGCATTTGCTTCCAGGCAGTAGTTTTTACACAGCCTTTGTTTGCAATTGAAGGTTGCCAGCAATTTCGTGAAATGCCATTTAAATTTTTTATTTTGGACAGGACGTTTGAGAATAAAATGTTGAGTTTTAATACTAGGTAGAATAAAAGATATTTCTGGTGCTTATAAATGTTATTTACAAAGATAGCTGCAGTGATAAGCTGGAATAATGCGGCATGACATTGACATATATGTCACCTCATTTGTAATAGCTGCCATGAGCCAGCCTACTGAGGTAAATGGTGAATGTACCTTGTCGTTTCCAGCTTGAAAAGCCATAGTGAAGGATTTATAACCACTGCAATTTTCTAAGGCTGCTCTGGAAGGAGGAGAGAAAAAAAGTAGTGTAAATAATGTCACAATGGAAGTATTCTGCAAAGAGAAATAAAATCATTAACCCATTCAGTCTTTTCAGAGGCTGTGGCCATCTAAGAATTATCTTTACTTACTGTCTGCATTAACATGCTATAACTCTGAGAAACTGTTAAAAATGTAAGGAAGGACATACTATGCACTTCGAAAGTCTCCCTAGAAATAGATAACACAAAATACAATAGCTTAAACTTGTTCAGTGCCATTTGTTCAGCTAATTTCAGGGTTATAAATACAGAACTCTTCATATAAGTGATCATTTCATAATGTTTAAAGCCAAAAGTTAAAGCCAAATTCTATAAAAAATCACTTGAATAAAAATCGTGTGTTTTTAGAAGTGACATGTCAGAGCTTAAAAGTATCAAACTGTGTGCAGAGAGGTGTTCTTTAATACCAAGATTATGGCATTGTTTGTCACCCACTCATTTCTCCAGAACATGTATTGCTATTGTAAGAAAATGAGATTTTTTTTTTTTGCCAGCTGTTATTCCAGGGGGTATTCCTCGATCTTTAAAGGTTTGGTAAGCTTTTACATATTTTTAAATATGTCTGGTAGGGATTTGTTTTGTCTTGCAGAACCAGGTTAGAGACTGCCAGCTGACTGTGAGTGGCACAGAGCAGTTCATCACCATCTCCTGCACAGGGCACCCCACAGCTTTTGCTACCCAAACCCTGCTGATTATGCCCCAAAACAGGGTCAGGGAGTACCAATGTCAGGTTGCTCTGCCAGAGACAGGTAGCCAGGAGCATGCACAATAACAAAGCAGGCAAAGACATAGACCTCACGAGCAAGGGAGTGGTCCCACAGACTTGAGGAAATTGAGTAGAGAAGGTCTGGTGACAGTCACTAGGTCCAGCTGTGAGTCTGTCTCACCTGCAGTGATGAAACAGGTCTCAGGTCAAACAGGGAAGTCAAGTAAGCAAGCCACAGCCATGCTCAGGGTCAGGTCCAGAGACATTAACCAGTGTCAGTCATAGCTCAGTGCTCTCTGGGAAAGTGATGAGGCAGGTCCAAGGTCAAGCCAGGAAGTCTATGAGTCAGCAATGGGGTTCAGATAAAGAGTGTACATGGCCAGTCACTCCCAGAGGCTGTTTAATCTGTAGTTGTAGATTACTTTTTCTGAGAATGATAAACAATTTATATTATAGAAGCCATTACTTTCTGGTTTATGAAATTACTTTAATTTTTGTGGAAGCTGGATATTGGATGATACTTGGAACTAATTTTTCTCTGCAGGGTAGAATCATAGAATCAGTTTGGTTGGAAGAGACCTTTAAGATCATCAAGTCCAACCATTAGCCCAGCACTGCCAGGTCACCACTGAACCATGTCCCTCAGCACCACATCTGTATGTCTTTCAAATACCTCTAGGGATGGTGAGTCTACCACTTCCCTGGGCAGCCTGTTCCAGGGTTTCACAACCCTTCCAGTGAAGAAATTTTTCCTAATATCCAACCTAAACTTCCCTTGACACAACTGAGGCCATTTGCCCTTGTCCTGTGGCTTTTTTACCTGGGAGAAGAGACAAACCCCAACCTCACTACAGCCTTCTATCAAGGAGTTGTAGAGAATAATACGATCTCCTCTGAGCGTCCTCTTCTCCAGACTAAACAAACTCAGTTCCTTCAGGTGCTCCTTGTAAGACTTCTGCTCTAGACCCTTCACCAACTTTGTTGCCCTTCTTTGGACCTGTTCCAACACCACAATGTCCTTCTTTAGCAAGGGGCCCAACAGTGAACACAGTATTTGAGGTGCAGCCTCACCAGTGCTGAGTACAGGTGCACAATTACTTCCATAGTCCTGTCAGCCACATTATTTCTGTTACAAGCCAGGGTGCTGTTGATCATCTTGGCCATCTGGAGACACTACTGGCTCATATTTAGGTGGCTGTCAATCAACACCCCTAGGCCCTTTTCTGCCAGGCAGATTTGCAGCCACTCATGCCCAAGCCTGTAGTGTTGTGTGGGGTTGTTGCAACCCAAGTGCAGGATTTAGCACTTAGTCTTGTTGAACACCGTACCATAGGCCTTGGCCCATTGATCCAGCCTGTCCAGATCCCTCTGAAGAGCCTCTCTACCCTTAAGCAGATCAACAAACCTGCCTAACTTGGCGTAATCTGCAAACTTACTGAGGGTGCCCTTGGTCCTCTGAAGTGCTTTGGTTTAAATCCCCAGCCCTGAACGAGGGTTGGCATATGGATGATGGTTTACAAGCAGGCAAGAAAGACCCTCCTGATTGGTTTTCACTCAGGGTCTGGCCAGCCTTGTGTGGGAACTGAGTAGGAGATCACCACCAGGTGCCCCCACCTTCCACATTAACTTGGAGGTGAGGCAAGAAGCCACCTCTATAAGAGCTGACTCTGCTTGCAGTGGGGTGGGCAGGTTTGTTTGCATAGTGCATGTGTTGTGGTTCTGCCCATTGGAAGTGCTTTCTATTCATGCCAAATGGACTACTTCCCAGGATGGCAGGGTCAGAACATGAAGGTGTCCCTGAGTCCCTACTCTGTAACTGGGCTCACGGCTTGGCTTCTTGCCTGTTTTGTTCCCTTCTTCATGTCCCCTGTGGTGGGTGAGTGTGTTGACTTGTTCATACCTCTGGTTGTCTGGCACTTTGGATCTCTGGTGTGTGAGTGGGGGGAGGAGTTTGGCTGCTATTTGCCTGTTAATGATAATGTCATTCTCTATTGGGCAAGTGGGCAGCAAAAGATCCCCTCATCCAGATTATTGAGAAAGATATTAAACAGAACTTGCCCTAGTACTGAGCCCTGAGGAATATTACTTGTGACTGGACAGCAATTAGATTTAACTCCATTCACCACCCCTCTCTGGGCCTAGAACTCCAGCCAGAATTTTACCCAGCAAAGCATGCACCCACTCAAGCCATGAGTAGCCGGTTTCTCCAAGAGAATACAAGGGGAAACAGTGTCAACTAAAGTTAAGGTAGACTATATCCACAGCCTTTACCTCATCCATAAAGTGAGTTACAGATGGAGATCACGTTAGTGAAGCAGAACCTGGCCCTCATAAACCCCTGCTGACTGAGTCTGATTGCCTGTTTGTCCTGTATGTGCTGTGTGATGGCACTCAAGATGATCTGCTCTGTAAACTTCCCTGGCAGTGAGGTCAGGCTGACAGGCCTGTAGTTCTCTGGATCCTTCTTCCTGACCTTCTTGTACATGGACATCACATTTGCTAACCTCCAGTCCACTGGAACCTCCCCAGTTAGCCAGGACTGCTGATACATGACGGAAAGGGGCTTGGTAAGTACTTCCCTAAGTACACTTGGGTGGATTGCACCCGGCCCCATAGACTTCTGTGTGTACAAGTGGCGTCACTAACCATTTCCTCTTGGATTATGAGGGCTTCAATCTGCTCCCTGTCCATGTCTTCCAGCTCAGGGGGCTGGGCATTCAAAGAACGACTGGCTTTGTGATTAAAGATTGAGACAAAGGCAACATTCTTCACCTCAGCCTTTTCCTCATCCTTGGTCTCACTACATTTCCCTGTGCATCCAATAAAGGACGGAGATTCTCCTTAGTCCTCCATTTCTTTTCTTAATGCATTTATAAAAACTTCTTTTATTATCTCTGATGGCAGTAGCCAGATTAAGTTCTAGTTATGCTTTGGCCCTTCTAATTTTCCCTCTGCATAGCCTCTGTGAAATCTTTGCAGCCTTTCTGCCTTGACCGCCCCTTCTTCCATAGGCCACAGATTTACCTTTTCTTCCTGAATTCCAGCCAAAGTTCTCAGTTTAGCCAGGCCAGTCATCTTTGACCTCGGAAACTACAGACCAGTCAGTCTCACCTCCACCCCTGGAAAAATCATGGAGCGACTCATTCTGGAGGTCATCTCTGAGCACATGGA
>NW_008593004.1:260-10006 GCF_000691845.1 Merops nubicus | reverse complement strand
TGAGGCGGCTGTTGGGAGCCCCCAAAACCGAGCGAGGTGAAAGCCGCGATTTAATCACCGTGACTTGATAAAAGAGCCAAAACAAGAGTCCGAGGGCTCATACGACCTCCTGGTAAGAGTCTTTGTGCGCAAGGATCCACCGTTCCCCAAAACGTGCACCGCCAAGGTCGTGCAAAAACCGAACGGCACCGTTGCATCGTGTCTGCAGCTCCCTTAACGAGACACAGCCACAGGTAGCGACTAAGCCGTGGGAGAAGTCACCTTCTACTTCCCACCAGAGGAAAATGCTTCCAGGATTGGAGCTAAAGAGCGATTCTAGGAGATGCCTCGTAATTTGTGACTTCCCTGATTTCCAAGAGCCGCACGGGCAGAGCATGTTCCGCTATAACCATCAGGGGAGATGAGTGGCTTTAGCACTCCTCCTCTTCAGATCTACAGCAGCTCTTTGTACTGCTCCTTTCTAAGGCTGGAGTCCTAACAAATTTGGGCTCAAATTGTCCACCTTCAAATCCCAAAACAACTACAGGGAGGGAAAGATTGAGCAAGTACTGCAGTATCAGCTGAAGAGGGCAAGAAGCAGTGACCACTCACAGTGTCCACAGGTGCCAAATTGCACCAAACCAATGAGGGGTAACAGCAATGAGGAGGAGTTTTGGCAGTTATGGGGTGCGCAAGCTGCTGGCCTGACCCAGTGTCCTAAATACCTTGTCTTCCTATCAGTTAATACCATCTCGTGTGACACAGCTGGGATTTACAGCCCAATTGTTAGGGGAGTCACAGGAACAAATCTGGATAACCAGAACAAGAGGTCAGCTTTATGGGTTACTTTAGAAAGAACCCTCAGGAAACGCTCATCAGAGAAGCTGAGAGAAGCCATCTGGTCTAGCACATCTTGCAGAATGGAGGAAAAGGACAAACAGGGGAAATGGCAACCCATGTGAAAGGAAATATTAAACACATAGATTTATTATGGTACATTTCTTATAAATATTTCATTCATTTCATAAAATTACAAAGGTAAAATCAACCGAACTCTTTCAAGATGAAAGTTGAGTTTGCCTTAGAAACAATGGCTATTGACAATACACCTTCAGGACAAACCCAACACACTATATAGAAACAAAGGGTGATTTAATTAAAGGACATTAAAGTATTGTGCTTTATGCTGTATCAATATCCACCAGGAAGAAGGAATGTTGTAGTGTGTAGTACAGGTGTAGGACATGCTTTGTAGAGCTGTTTTGTTAGGTACTAAAGGAAGAACATGATGCTTTTCTGCACATTAACGAAAAGCACCCTAAACCATTTTCTCCCACTTCTCTTCTGTGCCACGTTCACCATCTTCAGTAGTAAAAGCAACCAAATGCAGCTGCCACGCAAAACAGGCTGTCCTGGGGAAAACAGAGAAAGGCTCCATCTAATGAAAGGCAAGCTCTCTGCTAGCCTAGCAGAAGAGGCCAACCTAAGGGGACGTTTAGACCAGAGACTAACTTTACCTTGCAATATGTTGCAATTCTCAGCCTTTCAGTTACTTATTCACCTCACTTGTGTAACCATAGGGCAGTATCTCTGAATGCCAGAAATGCCTCAGTTCACTCCATACACACACACACACACACACACACTTGCAGGTGTCTAGGTGTCAGCTTAAAATAAAATAAAACCAAAATAATAATTAAATAAAACCTTGAGTTTTGCTCAGTCCTGGATTCCAGCTATATTCCATGGCAGGAGATGGGCAAAGCATATAAAAAAAGACTTACCTCTTGTGTTTCCCCTCCCCACCTGTAAAGAGGTGTGGCTGTAAGAACTTTTGTGTATGACCTACTCAGGAAATAAGTTTCACTGTGTTGGATATTATATCCAAGTATATTTTGTGAACAAGGACATAAATCGTACTGTTTCAACAGAGTCTTGGTTCCCTCCTTCTACTAGTTGTTTTTCTTAGGGTCACTCTGCCTGTCACACAAAAAGCAAGCAGCTTTACACTTCCCCATGGTAAAGCAGCTGGTACGTACGTTCATGAACACGTCGTGAGCGTAGCTGTCGGTGTCAGCATCCCAGAAACTCCGTGCAGCCATGCTAGACAAAGGAGACAGAGCAGAGCTGTTACCCACAGAGCCCACCCGTAGTGGCCTAAGTGGTTGCAGATACTTCCCTCATACAGCAAACTGAGCTTCCTTTAAAGATAAAGGGAACAGGGAGCCTTCTCCTGAATCCTGAGCCTAGATCCCCACGGGTGAATTCCACCACATGCTGCAGGCCCTCTGTATGTGAATCAAGCTCCATCTTCAAGCTCATCTGTTACCAACCTTGCCACCTCCACCATGCGGCAGGGCTTGAAACCTCATTGCTACAGTGCTTAAGAACATTTGACTTCTGGCCTATGCAGTGGCTAAATTAGCTTATTTGTTCTTGTCCTTCACCTCCTGCACCCTCGTGGTACATTCTCCAATTTATTTATAGGGAGCTATCGTATTCCTTGGCAGATGTCGTGTTACTAGACCAGGACCTGCTCTCTTCTAGTCCTTTCGTATCTACACTCTGTTCCCCAACCATCCTGCTGGCCCTGTTCTATACCTGCTTCTGTCCAAGCCTTACCCTGAGGACAAGCAAGCAGACTGCAATGGGGTCAGCAGATAAGACCTCCCTCCCGCCCTGTCTAATGTCACTGACACACCCCTTTCTCAGCTGCCTGCCCGCCCCAGCCACTCTCAGCTGACGGGATCCCTGTTTGTGGCACAGCAGGTTGCTCCCAGTCCCCACACGTATGACTTTCTGTCCTACAACTGTTGAATTTCATCCTTTTCTTCCATGACCTTAGTCCTCAGGGTCATTCTGTGGTTTTTTTTTGTTTCAGTCCAAAATTCCACTCTGACTCTGGGATACTCTGGTTATCCAGTATTTTACATTAAGGATGTTAGTGATCATGCTTCAGCTTTGTCTCCTCCTGCCTATTGCAAACCAGAGAATTTCCCCAATTGCTCTGCCAGTCTGTGTCACTGGGCTTCATGTTTCAAATTGGAATGCCTCAATGAACCGATCATCCTGGTATGGTGCTTCTGGAGCAGTCTGCCTGCAGATGGACATTCCTGACAAAAGCCTGAGGAGCACGTACAGATCCTCCTGCCTGACCTCCAGAACATCGAGGCAGCAGATCCGATTACAGCTCTGCTGCACTTATCTTCTGCTGGAGTGCAGGCACAATAATAAAGATAATTGCAGCAGATAAAGCACATAAATCTTGTGGGCTAGTCTCTTTTTCCTTATTCCTGCTCACTAGTAATGGAAAGCTACAGCCCACTACTGCAGCCAAGAGGAATCTTTTGTCTGACTGCAGGAATCTGGAGCTAGACTGCAAGCGCTCAGCACCCACAGTCCAGGCTCAGTTCCCATGACAGAATCACATGGGGGGATTACAGTAATTTAAACTTCTGAAAAATGCCTACTGGGGGGATTAAATGCAAACAAAGTACTTAGGAAAATCTGGCTTTAGACAGAAGAGAGTTACCAGAGCTTGTGCTCCAGCAGGGCCTTGAGGGTGGACTGGGTGCTGACGTGCTGGGATTAAACCCCCAGCCCTGAATGAGGGTTGGCAGATGGATGATTTCCACAACCAGGACCCTCCCGATTGGTTTTCACCCAGCATCTGGCCAGCCTTGGGTGGGAACTGATCAGGAGATCACCACCAGGTGCCCCCACCTTCCACATTAACTTGGAGGTGGTGCAAGAAGCCACAGCTATAAGAACTGACTCTGCTGGCTGTGGAGTTAGAAGGTTTGTTTATGTAGGGGATGTGCTGTGTGAGGGTTCTGGCTATGGGAAGGGCTCCCTGACTCTTCATGGCAAGTGGAGTTCCCAAGATGCCAGGGCCAGAACATGAAGCTGTCTCTGAGTCCCTGCTGTATAACTGGGCTCATGGCCTGGCTGCTACCATTGCCCATGGCTTGGCTCCTTCCCTGGCTTGCTCCCTTCTTCATGTCCACTGTGGTGGGTGAATGCATTGACTTGTTCCTCCCTCTGGCGCTCTGGCACTTTGGGGCTCTGGTGTGTGATGTGGGAGTGGAGGGAGGAGTTTGGCTGCTGCTCTGACTGTTTATGATGATATCATTCTGTATTGGGCAAGCGGTCAGTGGAAGAGAAGTGTGCTCTAGTTCTTAATGAATACAATGTAAAATACCTTTTTGCAACACTCCTCACAAATGCTTTTCAGCGTTTTAGCTTGCTAAAACCCACCATACAGCCAGTTATTACTGGGTAATTAAGTCAGCCATGATCTAAGCCCTCATTGCCACATAAAAGAGGAAAGAAAGGGTTTTATGCTTTACTATCTGCAGAAAAATCTTCATCCATAGGAAATTTGAAGCAGCTTCCAAAGAGGAGAGAACCACCCAAACTAAACAAAAATGAGAGAAATCCAATTTCAAGAAGCATAACTTACTTCACTCCTTCTCCTCTCTGCTCTCCAATTACAACCTGTACCACCATTTTGTACCTGTCAAATCCTTCCTCTGTAGAGAGAGGAAAAAAAGTAGCAGTGAGAGGAACAACTTGTTTAAAGTATGACTTGGAAGGTGCAAGCTTTGGTTACAAAGTGAGTGTCCTGTTGAAGTCCATGCAATTGGTGAAGTGGACAGGCTGCCTTGCAGTTTTGTGTTCCTAGGTGGAGTATGATGGCCTTACTGGGATTAAAGGGTGAGAGGGGTACTGGGCAGCTGTCAAAGATGCATCTCAGCCAGAAGACACCCCTGGCCAGGCACACTGTCAACATTCTATTTTGACAACTTTCAAGACCTGCTCATGCAGAAGGAAGAATTTTTTAAAAATTGGCTTATTTTAAGAGTATTCTGATGCAACTGTATTGCAAAATTTTTTCTGCCACAGAGATGTTTCCTTTGTTTCTGAGTGAGGATAAAAAAAGTATATGTGGGTCTGCCTTCCATGTCTGCAAAGATAAATCCGTTGCTTTACAATGGTAAAGAAATACCTCTGGGGCACAGGGCAGATCCAATCAGGCCATGGCTATGTTCCAGAAGCCAAACCAGAACAAGCATGTTTAAAATAAAATATAGATCCTGCTGCCTGTCTTCCACAAAGCAGTGTCCCAGGAAGACTTGGCTGTGCTGCTTCCGTGACCCAAGTCAGTATTAACTCATATTTAGTACAGGCCTGTTCATAGAGATATTAATCACTTCAAGTGAATTTTGTTTGTTTACTTGCCTATCTGGCAGAAAGTACAGAAGTACCTATTGTTTACATTCCAGGCTGTGCTAATTCTTCTTGAGAAAAATGCTAAATCCTTGAATATGTTACAAACAACAAGAAGCACAACCAAATAACTAATCACTTCACTGTCCTTGTGTATGTCAAATTATTTACCTAAACGCCAGATGAGCCTACAGGAACATCCTTGTCTTCTTCAAGGACTTGGCAGGCATCTAAGTCAACAATTCATGTCCTAAGATGACTTAATACCTTAAAAGAACAACGTGAGGAGGGGTATTCACTGCCCAATGACCACCAGGGACCCTGAAAGATGCCTGCACAGCGGACTTTGCTGACAGAGTAGCATGGACTGTGCATGCCTCTTAAAGGTCTCAAAAGGTCATGAATGAATATGTAGGAGACACTAATAAATATGTATGGGATGGGCAGGTTTTATGTACTTTTCACTGTACAAATAGTACCTGAAAATCTCTTTAGGGGGTGCTAGATTTGTGGTTCCCTACCGCCTAGCACACAACACTGAATAAACAATACTTTACAAACTTGTCTAGGCTTTGAGTGCCTTTATTTCAGGGAATAGCTTTTGGTGACCCAGATGTGACACTGGGACTCAGACCCTGGCTACTTCTCACCACTGGGAGTTGCCCAGGGAACTCCAGCATGCGCTGGATGCATTTTCTGGGGACTTTCCAAGTGTTTTCCCACTGGGTGGCAAGTATTCTGCTGGATCATGAGTAGAGATATTGCTGAAAAATCGTACTAAGTGGGAAGTATGAGTTGGTGGAGTACTTGGTTTTGGTTTTGCAGCTGCTTGGGGGTTACTTATGTTTGTGCAGTGATGACTGGGCTGAGTAACATTGGGATATGGGGAATGTGGTACCCTCTGCAGAGGGAGGGATAACTAAAGTATCCCCTCTTGGGGGGATATTGAAACATTGGAAAAAATTTGGAGGGGATCCCTTAACTCAGAAAAAGTTAACTGAATATTGTAATCAATGGTGGCCAGTATATGTATTAGACGATCAGGAAAAATGGCCCAAGAATGGTACTCTGACTTATAAAACTGTTACAGCTAATGTTGTTTTGTTAGAGGGAAGGAAAATGGAATGAAATACTGTATGTTGATTTATTTTTCTCTTTGCATAATGATTATAAAAGTAGAAAAGAATGCGAGAAGAAAAAGCACTGGAAGCACAAGTTTTTCTTTTAAGAGAGGGAAAAGAAGAAGAGGCTCCCAAAATCCTGGAAGAAGTCCTGGATGCAATAAGCCTACTGGTGTGGGCATCTGGAATGCCAGGACAGTCAAAAGTGGCAGAACTGGTAAAAACTGATCTGAAACCTGGAGCTTGACTGGTAAGGTGAAAACAATATTCTATAAAAGTGGAGGCTAGGAAAGACAATTTTCTCAGATTTGGACTTTTTAAGAGAATGCCAATCAGAATATAATACTCCCATCCTCCCTGTAAAGAAACCAATCCAAATGAATACAGATTGGTGCAGAATTTGAGAGCCATAAGCCAAACCATTCAAGCTGTGCATCTGATAGTTGCAAAGTCTTAGACTTTGCTGACAACAATAAAGGAGATGGATCAATGTTTCACAGTATTGGACTTGAAGGATGCATTTCTTCTGTGTTCCTTTAGAACAGGAAAGTCAGAAGTTATTTGCATTTGAATGGCAAACTCTAGCTACTGGGAGAAAGACTCAGTTGTGCTGTACAGTGTTACCTTCGGGTTTTAACAGCAGTGCAACACTTTTTGGGAATCAGCTTTCTAAAGAGCCAGAACACTGGCAAAAGGAAAATGCAACAATAACTTTATTCAATCATGTGAATGACATATTATTTGGAACATGGTCTAGAGAGGAATGCATGTAAGCAACAATTGGGCTGTTGAATTTTTTAGAAGGGGCCAGGTATCGAGTGACTAAGAAAAAGGCTCAGATAACACAAATGCCTGTTACCTATTTAGGATTTACCATCACACCACGAGAGAGGAGTCGAGGAGTGGAACGGAAAGAGTCAATTTGTCAGTAGCAGAAGCCAATTCTAGACAAAAGCCGAGAGCATTCCTGGGAATGGCCGGATGGTGTCGCTTGTGGGTAAGTAATTTTGGACTACTGGCCAAACCTGTAGAAGAAGCCATAAAAGGATGAGGAAATATTCCTAGAATGGACCCTGAATGTCAAAAACCCTTTAATCAGATCAAACACGCATTGATGACGGTGCCTGCACTTAGACTGCTGAATGTGGACAAACCATTTGAATTACTTGAGCATGAAAGACATGTGGCACTTGGGAGTTTTAGTGCAAAGAACTGGATCCTGTAAAACACTGGAAGGATACTCCTCTAAACAACTGGATCAAGTATTTACAACAGAAAACTGCTGTGAACTTAGACAGGCCAGTTCATCCATTTCAATCTGGAGATTTGGTATATTTGAAGACTGGGGGAGATGAACCATTAAAGCAAAAGCAGAAAGGACCTCTCCAGGTTTTATTGACAACATATACTGCCTTAAAACTGGATGGACTAGATCCATGGATACGTTACCCACAGGTCAAGAAGGCTCCAAGACCAGTGTCAGAAAGGGATTGGGAAGTGCATGTTCAAGAGGACCAATCTCTGAGGTTGAAGACATGTTGGAAAAGTGTGTGATTTGCATGTGAGCATCAAAAGAATCATATTTTGGTTTGGATTGTAAACAGACATATTTGTATTTGTTAATCATTATTGGACTGGTAATACTGATTTTAATATTGCATAACCATAAATTATTTAACCCTGCAATGCACTGTGTCCGTTGGTACAATTTGGATGGTAAGTCCAACCCTGAACCATGGGAATAAAAATGTGCATTTGAGGATGATAGGGAAAGCTGTGGAGATAAAGAATCAGTCAGACTGCTGGGCTTGCTCTTATTTCCCTCAACACAGCATGAAGGAAACAATTCTTACAGGGGTACCTATCCCATTCAATAAATCCTGGAATAACTTATGGGTAAACCTGAAGTTTACTAGTAAGACAGAAACTGATTTTTAAGTTTGGAGGATATAGGACCCTAATCTGTCAGATGTAAAATGTGTAACAACTAACAAAACTTCAGAACCAGGAAATGTTTTGGCAGGGCATTACGCCCCTGTTGTGGGTGGTCTTTGCAATCATAGATCAGAAACAAATGAAGATCAATTGAATATTGGCATATCACTATTGGTAGTGGGTGGTATTGGCTATGAGGGGCAGCAGCCAGAAAAGCTTAATTTCCAAATTGGTTAGGAACCTGTAATTTAGGAGCCACAATAAAACTAAACTTGTAACTAAAAGATGAACTGAACAAAGGCAGTGGGTAAGATTTTTCCTAAAATGGCAAAAGAAATAATGTTTTAGTTGAGAGGCCTGCTATATTTAGTTTCTTTGGATGGTTCATTCCATGGTTAGAAGTTAATTAATTGGAAAAAGCAACAGTGAATATTTCAGCAGTCATGGGGCAGACTGGAAATGAAACTAAAGAGGTGGTAATAGCATTACAAGTAGTCTCATGGATTGCTAAAATTGCTAACCAGAATAGAATAGGTCTAGTTATGCTGCTAGCCTCACAAGGAGGGGTTTGTATAGTAGTTGACACTTGCTGTTGTACATCCATAGATCAGAGTGGGAGAATTACTACTGATAAGAATAAGATTTGGACTCAAACTAAAATCTTACATGAAGTTCAAAAGGTTGATTTTTTTTTTGTGGTTTTTCACAAAATATGGAGCTGATTGGCTTCTTGGTTCACTGATCTATATTTATGGATTAAGAAAATGTTAGTGTTCTTGTAATTCTCATATTTGTATGCTTCTATGTCCTCGTGCAAGGTGTTATAAGAAAGTGTATATCCTTGACTTCTAAGAAGTATGGAACTTATGAGATTTCTAAATTAAGTACCAGAGGGGGGAAATGTTAACTAAGTCAGTATTAACTCACTTTAACATAGGCCTGATGATAGACTCGGGTGGGACACTGAGACTCAGACTCCAGCTAGCAGAATAAAACAGGAATGGTTCTCTTTATTGAAGCAATGAAGCATCACTTCTTTCTTCTCCCTAATGCATCTTTTTTTCTTCTGCAGCCCTTCTAGGGCTGACATCCCCCCCCAGCCAGTCTATAGAAAAGCAAATCTTATCTGCTTGAGTTAGGTTTCTAGTTCTGCAGCCACTGACCGTATGCATATAGGCCAGATTGTTTCATAATGGTAGACATGAGTCAGTTGACAGGGAAGAAATATAGGTTTCAAGGATAAGGGAGGAAAGAGGGATTTTTGTCAAAAGGGTGAGGACACAGTAAGAAAAGAAATTCCCCAGCAAACTTCCTTACCTTTCAGTCTGTCTTTTATTGTCTCTGATAAAGACTTTGTAAGCTGAGGCATTTCTTCTGGGATGTACTGTGCATTGGCCAGCTTCTCCTTCAGTATTGCACGGATGCATTCTTTTACTGTAGATGATTTAAATCTATCAGGGCAAGGAAAAAAAAAAAAAAAAA
>NW_008593004.1:0-229 GCF_000691845.1 Merops nubicus | reverse complement strand
TACCTACCCCGCCCCTGCCAAAACCCAAGCCCCCGTGAACACGGGTGTGAAGCCACCCCCAGGGGAGGCTATCCCTTCAGCACTTCCCCGATTTATGCTCCCCTCCTCACCCGCATCCCGCCTTGTCCCGTGTCAAAGCTAGCCTGGGAACCCAGTGGCCCCCCAAACCCTCGGGGCTCCCTCCCCTCCCTGCGCCCCCTTTGCAGCTCCAGCACGCCCCGGAGCCCGC
>NW_008593003.1:12059-15094 GCF_000691845.1 Merops nubicus | reverse complement strand
TTCTCACTTATGCCCTGCGACAGGGCAATGGTCACAAACTGGAGCATAAGAAGTTCCACCTCAACATGAGGAAGAACTTCTTCACTGTGAGGGTTCCAGAGCACTGGAACAGGCTCCCCAGGGAGGTTGTGGAGTCTCTTTCCTTGGAAACTTCCCTAAGACCCATCTGGATGCGTTCCTGTGTGACCTGCCCTAGACTAGATGGTCCTGCTCTGGCAGGTGGGTTGGACTCGATCTCTGGAGGTCCCTCCTAACTCCTAACATTCTGTGATTCTGTGATTCCTTTTCTTTATGTTAGCTAATATATAAAAATCCCCCATGGATGCCTGCCAGTCACTGTTTCTGTACAAAATCCTCAAAGCCAATAAAAATTAAACTTTTGCATTATACTGTAACAGAAGTGTTAGATACATCAGTAAATGCATAGCTCCACATACACACAGAGACACTCCTTATTCATCAATATAGAAGGAGAAATAAATAGACAAAATAAATATTTTCCCATCCTAGACACAATAGAATTAGAAGAGCTCTGAAAAGTACCCATATTTATGCACATTCCCTCTGCAAATTTAAAGATGTGAAGTTGGAGACTGCTTTATAAACTTATGCTTATTTTTGTTCTGATTCTTCTGGATTAAAGATAGATACTTTCTACTTTATTTTTCCTCAGAATAAACTTATTAAAAATAACAGGCACCAATCTCTTTTTAGCTTTAAAAGATTATAACCTATAATTTTAGAAGTGCTAGAAACGTTAGTAGGTTTTACTGATGTTTACTAAGAAACTATAATGTCCACTTTTCTGGGTAAAAGATGTAAAGATTTAGTGCAAGGTAAATTTGTAGAACATAAATGCTTATTGCTTTTTGTCAAACCATAGCAAAATGGTCCTTTGAAAATGAGATGTTTCTTGTAAAAATCTGGAAGAATGGAATCATACTTAGCTTTCAAATACCATGACAGGAAGTATAGGATGAAGCTGCTGTTAGGCACATTCAGGAAGTAATCAGCACCCAAGAGTATAATCAAAAATGGAGATCATTCACTTAAACACCATGACTATGACGTAAAATAAATTTTAATACACTCAAACTGAACATCAGGACTTGGTGTAACGTACAAAGTCTAACACCTCTCCTTATGGGGGTTGCACCTGCTGCCATTGCCAAATGGTTTCTCCCAAACTCTACTTCAAAACAGAGAGAGAGGCTTTTGTTGCTGTCATCATCTTGCTTTTGTTTTCTAATTACAAGCATGGTTTGCAAAATGAGTAGAAATCTGGGAGAGATTTAAGGATTTTAGATTGACTTCCGAAAGGCATTTAGCGGCATTATGCCAGGGCAAGTTCAGAGTGAGAAAATCGGTCTAATTTAAAATTCTTATCTGGTCTTATCCAAAACATAGGCAATGGTTGCTGAAGCTGTGCTTCCAGGGTTGCTTTCCTGCAATTTAGATTATTAACACAGAGGACAGAAGAGCAATTTTCCAGCATATACAGCAAATCAATAGGAAGCTCTCACTTTCTCTGGAGGAAAGGGGGACTTGTGCTTAAAGGACAATGATTCCTAGGATAGCTTGAAAACACTATAATGGTAGAAAAAAGGCATGTGAGAATGGAAAAAAAATCGAAGAGAAGGTTTAGAGATAATTTGTACCAAAGGCTCAGGTGGCCAAGGATATTGAGGAAGCTGTCAGAGCCTCCTGGATGTGCCAAAACTGAAGGCCATATTCATAAAGATAATCTATGCTGCTGACATGGCAAACCCAAATGCCTGTTTTTTTTACGATGAATGGGAACGTATATATATTTGCTCTAAACTCTTATTTCAACTCCTTTGATGTAGGCTTAGAAAAAATCAAGCACAGTTAAACAGATGATCATGCACACCAAATCAGTTTTCACTAGACGTATCAGACATTTGAGGCTTTGAGAGGGGCAAATCTTTAAGAAGGCTTTCTATAGAGTGCAAGAGCTCTCAATACCCATGTTCAGGAAATGAGGCAAGAAGGGAAAATACTGGCACGGCTGAGTCATGAACTACTGGCTGAGCTAAAGAACAAGGTGGAACTGCACACACAACTGAAACAGGGACACGCATCCTGGGGGTAATACAGGGAAGCTGCCTGGTTATGTAGGGATAAAGTCAGGAAGGCCAAGGCGGAGCTAGAGCTGAACTAGGCAAGGGATGCAAAGAGAAACAAAAAGAGATTCTGTAAGTATCTAAATCAGAAAAGGAAAGTCAAGGAAGGTGTGCCCACCCGAGAGATAAACAATGGTTAATTAGTAGCATTGGGTGAGGATGACTTCTTTGCCTCAGTTTTCACCAGCAACCCTTCTCTTCACAGCCCTCAAGTTGATGGCCCACAGGACAAGGACCTGTTAGACAAAGTCCCTCCCACTGTAAGCAAGGACAAGGTTCACCACTACCTGAGGAACCTGAACATAAATAAGTCCATGGGACCTGATGGGGTGGATCTCGGAGTATTGAAGGAATTGGCTGATGCAGTTGCTGAGCCACTCTCCGTAATATTTTAGAAGTCATGGCAGTCAGATGAAGTCCCTAGCAACTGGAAAAAGGGTAACATCGTGCCTATCTTTAAAAAGGGTAAGAAAGTAGACCCTGGTCACTGGATCAATGTCTAGATGGAGGATAGTGATGAGTGGTGTCCCCCAGGGGTCTGTGTTGGGGCCAGTGTTGTTTAATATCTTTGTTAATTATATTGATAGCCGCATTGAGTGCACCCTCAGTAAGTTTGTGGATGATACCAAACTGGGAGGTGCAGCAGGCATGTCAGAGGGACGGGAGGCAGTCCAGAGGGACCTGGACAGGCTGGAGAGCTGGGCCCAGATGAACCTAATGAGGTTCAACAAGGCCAAGTGCAGGGACCTGCACCTGGGCCAGGGTAACCAGCACTATCAATATAGGCTGGGAGAGGGGTTTACTGGAGAACAGTCCTGTGTAAAGGGACTTGGGAGTGCTGGTGGATGAAAAACTGGACATGAGCCACCAATGTGCAGTCGCAGCTCACAA
>NW_008593003.1:0-11546 GCF_000691845.1 Merops nubicus | reverse complement strand
GTCTCGGCTTGTGTAGGGGGGTTGGACCAGATGACCTCTGGAGGTCCCTTCCAGCCTAAAACATTCTATGATTCTATGATATTAACATCTGTCTGTGGGCCACTATTTAAGAAGCAGTTTGCTGTGAAATATGGATTTGGACATGGGACCTTTAGTTTGTTGCTCCCTTTCCCAGTAGGCTGATAGAAAATGATGTCAAAATAATAAAGTGCCTATAAAAGTGGCAGTGGAATGAGACACCAATCTGTCTTTAGCTTGGCAAAATTATGAGACTGCACCAGTGAAGCATGGGTTGACACCTGCTGACATTTCATTTAATGGAAAACTGAAAACACGATTATTGGCACTGAGCAGAAGAGGATGTCAGAGTCATGGAGGATCTGCAGAAATAGAGACATGGATAAGGCCAAACAAAAGTATTATTTAGTGTCCCAGAAGACACCAGATCCGCTAGAAAATTACACTGAGCACATCTATGATGAGAATGTGTGACTGTAACATGCAATTTTGTCTCAAAAGACCTTTGTTTCATGTTTATGAAGTTGTTTGCCCCAATGGACATCTACTGAAGAAAAGAATGGCTGGTCCACAATGAAAGGCAGAGATAATGGCCACCAAGAGTGAGGAAGGTAGCAGTCAGGCAGGGCAAGTTACTTTCCAATTAGAGGTAGGGAATACTAGTATCAGAAAGGAGACTATCAAGCCACAAACCAGTGCGAGTCACCAAGAATATTTCTTTTATATTGTTTAGCGTTTTGCTTTTTAGGCTAGCTATAATGGTGTAGCATTTGCTGCCATATGGGGTTTTGGATATTTATTATGAAAAGTGACTATTAATTGGTAATGCAGAGGCAGTGGGAACTCAGACACTGAATACAGTAGATTAATTTCTGGCACTTTGTCTCAGAGAGAATGTCTTTGCTGTCAAACACCACCTATATCTGTGGTTCCCTTATTATGCACATTTTCTCTGCAGTTTCCTCAAAAGCAAAACTTTCATGCGATTCTGGGAAAACTTCACTTAAGGCCCCCAGATAAATCAGTTGGACAGTTTCCAGAGGAGGAGCCAGGAAACACAGCTGATGGCAAGTGTCCCCTCCACTGTGATTTGTAGGTTGGGGGTGGGTGATGTGCAGCAGCCCTCAGGTCCTCAGGGGCTCGCTCACAAAAGGCAGGATGGACAAGACCATACTGAGCCTGTCTGCCTCTCAATCTGATCTATTCCAGCTGGATAGAACCAGTCTCTTTTAATGTTTTCAATTTAAAATTCACTTAAAAAAAAAAAAAAAGGTATTTTTTTGTTGTTGTTGCTAATATCCTCAACAGAAGAGTACCAGGAACTGAATATTAGAAACCATACTTCACAAGTTCTCTTTTATAACTATAGAAGAAGTTGCAGACCTAGTTCTACTTTCTACAATGACACTCTGGCTGAACACATTTAAACCTATGCATATGAAGAAGTTTCTTCATTTTAACAGCATTAATAACTGTCTAATGGCAAACATCAGTTGTACAACAGTGCCTAAATCTGCAAGTGAGCTTCAAAAGAAAATGTTAGTGGGACAAAACATTTTCTTTACTACTAATTAATTTTTGTAGCTTTGCTAGACAACTCTTGGTCCTGTTAATTATACTAAAAAGTATACCTTTATGCTAGAAAAATATCTTATGATGGCAAAGTGGGATTTTTGAATAATAAAGCTAAGGAATAGAGCAAAAGAATATTATATTAATGCAAATAAGATGAATGATTTTATTAAAATTAATGTACTTTTTACAGCATTTGAATTAAGCTACTGTTACTCCGATTTTCTTCAGTACTATAAAATCTGATAAATACCCCCTTTTTTTTGTGTGTGTTGAATAATCCATGGCCATGTATATAAAAATAGCTGGACATAAAAATAACTTTGTAAGTTTCTTACTAACATCTGTGTAGAAACATTTAACCTAAAAGTTAGCTTCTTATCATAAGAGGTGTCCAGTTTTTCTAGTTTCCACTGAAAATATGATTAATGGATAACTGTAAATGTAAATATTAATAATAAATTAGTTATTTACATGTATTTCTGTCTTGAAATTCTATATTCTTTATATTATTGGCTAAGATGCTAATGTTTGTTATCTCTAGGGCCACTTTAGCTGTATCCTAAAAACAATTTAGACACATCTTCATTTACAGCCTTGGCCTCCAGACCTAATGATGCCTCATGAAAAAAATCACAAGATGTTAAAATCAAATAAATAGGCGTAATTTATATTGTACCCACTACAGAGATCACAGTAGAAGAGTGATGTAATGTGGGATTCTCAGTAATTAGTTGTAAACAGGATATTTTTACATTTTCAGGTTTCTAATAATTAAAGACAAAAAAGAGTGGACAGGAATTGTCAGTGTTGAAAAAGTAGCTATACCTGGCTATACTTTATCTGTTGCACTATTGTCCCAGATGTCTTGTGCTGAACTATTGAGTCTTCTAGGATAAAACTGTTTATAAGCCAATCCACTCAGAGAGTATCTGATATGGCTTGTAAGCAGCCTCTCACCTTTATGCTTAGTAGTCCAAACACTGTGAAAAGTAGACAATAGAAATTCTGGATTTAATCTATTATACAAGCAGTTATCTATTAGTAGTAGTGGTACAGTTGCTGTAGTATTTACGGTATTTGAAGCAGCAGGAGTATTTGTCTTTTTGGAACATTAGAGAAAAAAGATAAGAAAATGAAATCTGAATTAGGGACCCTTATAAAACTGGATTTATAGTGTCTGAAATTGTATTACAGATCTTTCCTCTCATGAGCTGTCAACATCTCTACTGGAAGAGAACTGACTGCTGTTTATCATTACCTGTCCATGTTTCCTTGCTAGGATCGTCTTGGTATGCAATGTACATCAAAAAGTTATGGGAGGCATAACAATTTTGAGTTCAGGATCATTTAAGAAAAGACTTCACAAAATCCTCATCAAATCCTTAAGAAAATATCGGTTTGTCCATGAGGTGAATGTACACACCCCTGGCTCCTCTTTTCACCACAGATGTTGAGGACTTAAGGACTCCTGTCACTCAGTTGAATCACAGGTTCCATCAAATACTAAATGCAAAGTATTCAAACAGATTCTATTTTTTTTTTGCAAGGATTCATCTGTAACAGGAATTGCCATGTTGCTAGGTTTCCATTCTCTCTTCCATACAATTGTCAGTCAAATTATTGTTTGATGTAAAAAGTTATAATTGTTATAAACAAATATAATTAAAAATTTATGCTAGGTGGCACAATATTACATCAGAACCACTATCAAAGCTACAATACACTCTTTTGTCAGTGCTTTTCTTATGAAGTCTACTTTTCATTTGGTTCCTAATTTATTCATGTGTTTATCCAAACTTCAGATTCACTTGTGCATAAATACAATTAAAACACCGTTATTTTATACTAAGAAATATGAAGGCAATTAGTAATGTAATGAATTGAAGGTCAGAGTAATCACGCACATTTTTACTTGGTTCGTATTTATAATTGTAAATATCTTTGCACATGTACTATTTCCTTACTGCTTTGGCACACTGGCTTACAAAATTTCCATTATTCATTGTTTTCAGTTTCAGATCCTATTCTCACAGGTTATTGTAGCATTTCTATTTCCACTACTGGGAAACTGCCAAATATTTAAAGCATAAAAGTCTTTTCATATGGAGTAAACCTGTTGTCTGTCTACATCCACAATATTTCCTGTGTTGCAAACTATTTACCTTTTCTTATATATCCAAAATCTGAATTCATGTGAATAGCAAGATTCATTCTTGAAGCAAAACTCTTTAGACCCTAATTTAAAAAGCTACACCAGAAACACGATTTCAGGAGTTTCCAAAACCTAAGTGAAAAACAGAAGAATCCAAAGTATGTTACCTAAAACCAAAATAAATCCAAATATACCTTTAGCCTACATTTTTTTTTTCCTCAGATTGCAAAACATGGCTTTGAAACAAGCTCTATGTTTGTTGTCCAGTACATATGACATAACTTGTCTTTTATGTTCTTAGATCTAACAAAACAAATTGCTATGATCATCAGGTTACAAGCTCTGATTTTAGAAAGTTTTTTTTTTTTTTTTAATATATATATAATATAGGAATAATTTTATGCAGCGGAATATGGAAGTTTCACCAATGTCATGGAAAATGCAGTATATTGCACACAGTATAAATCTATTTTTTCAGATTACATGGTGTTATAAGAAATACAGAATTCATAAGCATTTAAAAACTAGTCTAATTCAAAGCACAACTGAAGTTTTCAGTTCAGCTGTCTAAATTAAGTTAAAGTTGTGCTTGAAGGTAAATGTTTACACCTATACATTTACATATCAAAATAATAGTTTCCTCAGTGTTGTTTCAAAGTCTAGATCTATGGTTTCTGAACAAAAATGTTTCAAAAGGTAAGTAAGAAATTTTCTTCTAAATGTTAGAGTACTATTAATGGATGATATCTTTTGTATGGACAACTGGAAAAGCAAATAAAACCAGACAAATGATAGTGGGGGGTTTTGTTTGTTTTGTTTTGTTTTGTTTTGTTTTTTTACACAGGAGAATATCCAGTTCTAAAAATGCTTACATGGAAACTGCATAAGACAATTGGAGATAGTGAGTTTGTAGAAGTTTAGCATACCCTGCTCAAACACATATATGCACATTACTGTAATACAAAAATAACATATGCTAAATATGATTAATATATTCCATGTATAATATATTTTAGAGTAAGTTGAATATATTTTCTTGTTAAATAAATCTTTTTCCTCCTATGATTTCTTCTGAAATTTACTGTTGCTCAGTTTCTTCTAAAAAATTGTTTTATTACACTGAACTATAATTTGGCTGCAAAAACTATAATTACAGATGTTTGGGTAAATATATACACATATGCGCTGAGAGAGCTGGGGCTGTTTAGTCTGGAGAAGAGAAGACTTAGAGGGGATCTAATTAATGTGTATAAATATATAGGGGCTGGGTATCAGGAAAGAAGGGGCAACTTCTTCTCACTTATGCCCTGAGATAGGACACGGGGCAATGGTCACAAACTGGAGCACAGGAAGCTCCACCTCAACATGAGGAAGAACTTCTTTACTGTAAGGGTTCCAGAGCACTGGAACAGGCTCCCCAGGGAGGTTGTGGAGTCTCCTTCCTTGGAGACTTCCCTAAGACCTGTCTGAATGCGTTCCTGTGTGACCTGCCCTAGACTAGATGGTCCTGCTCTGGCAAGGAGGTTGGACTTGATGATCTCAAGAGATCCCTTCTCACTCCTAATATTCTCTGATTCTGTGATGTAGGTGGTAACTGGGACCTGAGGCTTGATGAATAGCAAACATTGTAGTAAAAGCAAAAATCCACATTGCCTCTTCTTCTAAATAAGTTTTTCTGTATGTCTTCCCTAACCATTCTTCCTTCTCTCAGCCCTTCCAGTCTTTTCTGTGGTGTTCTTTTGTCCCTTACGTGAAACTAGGTGTTATATATTTGATTTTTTTTTTTTTTTAAATTTTGAGTTGTTCAGTCTGTTTTCTGCTGGTTTTTCTCTGATGACAAATATAAAAAATGTGATAGCAATGAACTTCATGAGGAAAAGTGTTTTGTATTTACAGTCACAGCACATTACAGGCGGAAAAATGAGGAGGAAGAAATCCCTGCTTTTAGAACAATTCAAAGTCAGGTCCTTTTTTAGCATTGACACTGATTTAACCCAGAAGGGTAATGCTGACATTATGTAACCTGTTCTCTGCTCTAAGAGGCAGAGAGACATTGCACATGCTTGTTCTACTCCCCAAGAAAAAACACAGAGGCGTGCCTTATGTACAGTAGTGTGCCAGAGCATCCTGTATTTTCTTTCTTATCAAAGAAAGCCAGAAATAGAACACATACCCCAGAAAAACAATACAGTTGGACTTGTTTTTTGGTGATAGGTAGAGAAATAAGGCAATAGGACCTAGTCCAGAACTCTATTACAATATCAGTTAAGTTATTTTATGTATATTTATTCCATAAAATCACAGAATCACAGAATGGCTGTGGTTGGAAGGTACCTCTGGAAGTCATCTTGTCCAGTCCCCCTGCTCAGGCAGAGTCACTCACAGCAGGCTGCCCAAGACCATGTCCAGCTGGCCTTTGAATGTCTCCAAGGATGGAGACTTCTCTGGGCACCCTGTGCCAGTAGTTGATAAACCTCACAGTAAACTGGTGTTTCCTGATACTCAGAAGGAACCTTCTGTGTTTCAGTGCCTGCCCATTGCCTCTGCTCCTGGGCACCAAGGAAAAGAGTCTGTCTCCATCTTCTTTATACCCCCCCTTCAGGTTTTTAGATATATTGATAAGATCCCTCATTTTTTTGCAATCAATAGTTCGAACTACAATTTTATTTTAGTTTAGCTTATTTTTTAAAAAGGAGCATGGAACATTTGAAGCCCTCCCTTAATCTGCTCTATGTATATTTACGGATCAACTGGATAGAGATACATAGTCTGAGGGGGACTGCCAGAGTTACCCCTCTTCAGTTACAGTACAGTTCCTGCACATTTGATAATTACTGAATGAATCACCAAGTCTACATGATTTAAGCAAGAAAGACTGTTAATTTAGTCTTCTCATGTTGTATTACTTTGTGGATTTAAAGGCTAGTGCAATAAACAGACTTTTAAATTCTGTTTCTTTCATTAGAACCACCAGGTCATTTTCCTTCCTGTTCACCTCATAACAAATACAATTTCTGAAAATAAATGTCCAATTTTTCACATTGGCGGTAGTAAAACTCTGGAACAATTTGTCCAGGGAAGCTGGGAACTTTTCATCCTCAGAGATATTTATGATTGACTAGACAAGGCTGTGAACAATCTGCTCTAGCTGGCTCTGCTTTGAGCAGGAGGCTGGACTACATGACCTGCAGGGAGCCAACCTAAATTCTTCCATTATTTTGTGGTTCTATTCTATCACACCTTATATCATCAAGAAGCTCCCTGTGTTATAAAGAAAGTTGGTAAAAATTAATATGCAATTACCATATTATAAGTTTCTAGGTACTTATATTGGCTTCTGCATTAACACCAGAAAAAGAACAGATGTTTATGTTATCACAGCTGAAAGCCAAGTTGCTCAGTGAATAAAAAGCAAAGCCTTTATACTGCAATCCTTAATGTACAATGGAAATAAAGCATTACAGAAATAAAAATCTGGACTCTAAATATCATGCTATATTTTTACTGCAGTCCAGAGCAGTAAATGCTTCAGCAACACCATTTTGAAGGTGTAAGCTTTCAAAAGAGGTGTGTGTGTAGAGTCAGATATTAGGTAGCCCTGCTACCTGACTACTTTTCCCTGCACACCCTGTAAGAGAGACATGCTGTTCCTACTGCAAATAACACAGATTTAGAACTATATATTCTAATCTTAGTAGGTTAAGTGTGGATATGTATGTATGCATAAGTCTGATTAAAGTAACTAATTAGCAGTTTTTTAAGGCAGGGATTGTTTCAAAACAGGTAAGGCATAGTTGTCAGGGACAAAATATTTTTATAATAATTTAAAAAAAATAAGCAATTGGGAATACAGCAAAGGATTTGTTCAAAATGTTTCACCTTCCACAAGAACTATTAGACTTTCTCTCTGCTTTGCTCCCCAAGTAAACAACAAAAAACATCTTCAAAAATCATTCCTTTTAATCTCTGTTTAATTTGAGCTATAAGAATGCACAATCTGTAGAACATAGAAGGAAACAGTTTTACTCTTCAAAAGCTTATTTAATTCCGGTTAACCATCCACTCCACCTGTCAGCAAGAATATAGTGTTCTGCAATACCACAAAAAATGTGTAAAAAGTAAAATAAGCTCTTGAAAAATTACATTACACTGATGCTTGAAAGGTGAAATTCCCTCTGTCTGTATGTGGTGCTTGAGCAATCAGTTTGAAATCTGTATTTCAAACTTTGGGTTTGGTACCTACTCCAAACTCAGACCGAAAGTACAGAGCTTTGTAAGTGACCTGCTCACTGTGCAGAGGTCTGAGTTTGCATACAGATGAATCCTGCTGGTCCTTTTTTGGTGCATTCACTTCATTGAGTGGTGCAAAGAAGGAAGAGACTGGAGTTTGATCTGGTGCTCCATTTTGGATCCATAATCACAATGCATGTTTACTGGCAATGAAATTCATTTGGTTGCTTCTTTTAAACACCCGCGGATGATCTCAACCTAGTACACAACACAAGCCTTTCAATACTAATGGGCTCCACCCAAGCCCAGGGAACAAACTGCTGGAGGACCTTCCACTGACCCTGTGATCTGGGTGGTCTAGGACCTGCTGCAGGACAGGACTTCCGTGTTGACATCATTCAGAAGGAAATACTTTAAGCATAATTGTAATATGTTCTAGCACGTACAACGTGACTCCGAACTCCAAAAGCAAGGGGGTGTAGCACCAACAAGAGCCACTGGAAAGTGTGAAATTGCTAGTTTAGAGTTTAAATACACCTATTATACTCTCTCACATTAATCTACGCAGAAGTCATTTTGGCAGCATGTAGTAAATGCAATTTTTTTCAGTTTTGTTGCCTGGAGCAATTTTATTAGTAGGCATGTGGTTTTCAGTATTTGGGTAGTTATAATTAATGCTGATGGGCAAAGTTTAGGGCTCAGTGTTTCCTAATAAAAACTTTATTTATTAAGAACATATAAAATTCAATTCTTATAAACTTGTTAGAAATAAAATGAGAGATTTCCTGTTGGCTATTGCAGGTATCTTGTCAGTGAACAAACTAGGTCCAGAACATGCATTACTTACAGAATCACGCTACAGTGTGTATGAATGTCTCTTTGGTGTATATTTGCTTCTGAAATTCACACAAGGAACATTGACCAGATTACAGTTTTGGCTGCAGCTTGTGTTATGGCCAATGGCTGATAATTTCACTGAAAAGGGACAAATTCCTTTTTATGCTTAACAGGAACATGATGGCTATGTCACACAGTTTATATGTGGTTTCATCCAATCCACAATCTTACAACAGTATACAATTATTTGCAAAGATTTTAAAACAAAGCTATGACACCAATTTTAGAAATAATAAAAAGTATCCCCCAAGATTTTCAGTCTGTTATTGCTCTGAGCTAGTGGTCTACAGCTCAGTATGTGTGCCACTGTTATCTGTGCTGGTCATGTCCTCTTTGAAAAATCTGTCACCCCAGTGGTTAAGGAGACCTGAGTTCATTAGTAGGGAACTTGACTAAAGAGGCACTTGGGTAAGTTTTCTAAAATCACGTGATTTAGCACTTTTGCTATCTAAATGTTTTTTACAAATGGAACTTAACTACATTAGAAGACTAATTTCTCTAAGTTATCATGGGAATGATAAAATACGGAGCTAAATTCAGATCTTCTGCAACTTAATCAGTTCGCTATGAACACAAAATTTGCTAGTGAATAAGTACAAAAAGATGGAAGAAACTAGCACTTATGAATATAACCGCAATGAGGAGAAATAGAAGAATTATATAAATCACAGATATAGTGAAAACTAGATAGCATTTTTTGAATTATTTTTTATTTTATTATCTAAAAGTTCTAGTAGCAATCGAAATAAAGTAATAAAAGTTTATACTGATTCTTACTTTGTATGAACTGTTTCATTGATTACAGAGCTTTAGAAATGAAAAATTAGTTTGTTCACCCTAACACTTTCAATGAATCACGTTTAAGGTGACACTGTGCTATTATACTACGAAGTCATGTAGCTGAGAAACATAATGACCTCTCTTGTAATCTTAGAGTGTTCAATGGAGTATCTTCATACAGCAGCAATTTGATATTTTGCAGTTTTAAAATGTAATTGAAAGCATTTTTGTTGGATGCATTCTCATTACATAGCCACACAGTCTTCATTTGATAAAGCTGTTTAACAGCAGATTGAAAATGAATGAATGGTTAGAGAGGGAAAAGATGCTAATGAAAAAGGGAAAATAAAAAGCTTAGAAAAATTTTAATCACTGTAAATTTTGAGATAATGACATTGCTCTTCAAGGTGTTCTGATTTTTTCTTTGCCAGCTTTCAAAACTCTCTATATTCCATTAAACACTTCACTGCAATGTTGCGAAGTTTTCCTGAAATGTAACCTGGCAATTCACCAAACCCATGTTGAAGCAGCAACAGTGTCTCACTTTCCCTGTGTGCTACCAGTTTTCTCCTTTTTCCATACCTGTTTTCTAGTAGAATAACAAACTCCCATAGATAAGAGCTCCACAGGAGGGATCAAACCCAAACCAATTAGAAGACTCATCATGCTTCATTTTTTTTCATAAACTGTTTCTAGGCTGACTGCTTTTCCACACTAAAGCAAGTCATAGGAATTTTGAATTCTGTTTTTGCTAAGCTCTAAAATCTCCCTCAATTCTTCTAATTTGTTCGAGCAGTTCGCAAGAGACCATTCCGATTTCCACAGGGGACAAAGCCTAACAGTTTATAACAGAAAAGTAACTCCTGTTGCTGTAATTAAGGACAATCTTCTCTCGCTTGACAATAAGCCACATTTAGATTTTGTCAGTAACTGGCAAATGAATGAGTAAACAAAATCTACATGTTTTTCTTTTGTAGTATCATGTGTTATCTGCTCTTGAATACCTCTGTCTATCTTATTTAATACAGTGATAATGAACAGATTTAGGGTGTTGGGAAGCAGAAGGAAAAAAAATCATCAAATAGAAGTTTTTTCTGCTTATTTGAGCAACAGAAATGTAGACCATGTCTCAATCTTGGTTTCAAGTTTAGTTTAGTTTTTTAACAAGGCATACAACTTTCTCTGATGCTTTTCTCATTTTTCTCTTATTCCCGGAAATTACTGTAGTCACCCATGGCCATTTCAGTCTTCTGTTGTCTAAATGTTTCTGCTTTGTACTCCTTTTTCATTTGATCTATGTATATTTGTTTCCTTCACATCTTTCTTCATTACAGTGTCACAGCTCAGATTGGAACTCTGAAGAGATCTACAGAATTTCCTTATCAGCAAACTGTATATCCCCTCCTAATTTCATTAATGGACAGAAGCATCAGATATTAATTTTCCTATTATATCTTTCTGATGTTTCAAATAGTAAAGAATATAATCCAATTTATCTAGTTACTTCAGGTTTTAAAGTGGAAAAAGCAGTATTAAATAATTCATGATGAATATTTTTGAAATTACAAAGAACAAAATGCAAATCTAATAAAGTTCTTTCATTTTTAAATTTTATTTCTAGTTAATAGTTCATTTAAAGGAGAAGAAGTAAAGTAATAACATTAGCTAGCTATAGAAAACACAGCACTTGTGGATACAACTGCACAAATATGCAATGATCTCCATCCTGTGTGCTTCATCTAACCTTCCAGGATATTGAATGAATTTACACTACTAATCAAGACAACAGATCAGAACACCCTAATTAAATAATGTCCATGCCATTGTTATAGAATTTAACTACTGACTTATTTAAGTGTTTGCTGAGAACAGACATAGAATCATAGAATCCTTT
>NW_008593002.1:0-26635 GCF_000691845.1 Merops nubicus | reverse complement strand
AAAAAAAGAAGAAAAGTTTGTGACTTTAAGAGACAGACTTTTCAAGGAATTTGCTTTCAGGATTTCTAGGTAGGAGAGTAGAGTTTTGGAGTTACCAAGCTATCTTTTACACATTTAAATAAATAAAAAAAAGTAGAATAAGTATAATTTTTAATAGTTTATTTTTTTTTACCTAGGTGTCTATAACCTCTTGTGTCAATATTCTCACTGTGCTTCTCTGGTAAGTTCTTGAGGTAGAAAGTTAAGTTTTTGACTGTTTGCATAAAACAGAAAGCTATTTTGCAACAGACTACGATGCTGCCATTGAGTTTAAGCATTGCCATTGCAAGTTCTTCTGGTTCACTGAAGTTATATTGAGCACCAAACTGATCAAAGCCTAGAGGTGTATGTGGAAAGGATTTAATGGAAAGAGAGAAAACACCTGTAGTGATCCTATGAAAAAGGAAAAGCTACATGCTTTCAACTCCCAGATGTTTGGACTCTAGTGATACAGTACAGGATAAATAGGTGTGACTAACATGGGAGATGCTGTGGAAGCAGAGGCAGCAAGAACATCCAAACAGCTCTGCTTTGAGTTTCTTGCTTAAAATTTTGAGAACCTCACCTGAAGTTTGTAAAGGATGGAGCTAAGCATTAGCAAATTAAATGACAGTACTGAACTTCCTTGGATTATGTAGATGGTACAGTTTCTATCTACTAGCATGCTATTCCACTTAGAATATTAGTAACATTTTAGTAGTTATGAACAACTTATTTGCATTTCTGTAGTGTTGATTATAGAGGAAGGTACACATCCTATGAATTTCTTAATCACCAAGTGCAAATTAATGGATTTCATTAGGGACTTTTTGTTGAAAAATACTCACACTGATCATGTGACAGATATAACTAAAAAAAGGGACTATAATGAACAACTGACTATCAATCATAAAATCTATTATTTGTGAAGCAGGAAAGAAAAGGTAAATCATGAGTATGGTAGCTTCATTGGTTGGGGAGACTGCTGTTCTTCAAATACAGCAGTTTGTTTTGAAACTCAAAAGCTGAAGATAACCAAAGGGAAAGTTAAAGGCAATTTTGCAGTTCCAGGTGATCTTTCTGGTAATGGGGGCTATCTTGTATGGAAAAAGCAGAGAAGAGCATGTGAAGTCTTTTACTATTGTTATATTATAATCTGAAAGTATAAAAGGTGTTATGGGCTTTAAGAACTCTAAAGGTATGATCCTGGCTCACACTTAAAGGGTAAAGTTTTATAATTGGGAACAAGCTGACAATAAGAAAAATAGCTTTGTAAGAAAATAGCTTTGTTACCACCTTGTGCTGAGTCAGCACAGCATGTGAAGCTCTGTCTCAGGGGAAGCCAAGTGGTTTATCAAGTGTTTTTGTGATCCTCTGACCTCACCATGTGGCTTGTGGGCTCTGGTGAGTGCTTTCTCCTGGCTCCTACTAGAGCTCTTATCTGTGTCACTTCCCTGGGGCTGGGCCAGTGGGGTTAACAGTGGTTAAGTTGATTGCCAGCCCTGTGTGGTCTCATGCATAATTACCCTGCTGCAGAGTGGAGTTTCACTCTGTGTTAAGGATTCGATTCATGTATACTGCAGATGAGTTCAGTAACATCCGTTTTGGCTAACAAGCTTGGGTTGAAGATGTTGGAGTGGGTCCAGAGGAGGCCACAGAAATGATCAGAAGGCTGGAATCTCTCTGCTGTGATGACAGGCTGAGAGAGTTGGCGTTGTTCTGCCTGGAGAAGAGAAGGGTCTAGGGAGACCTTAGTGTGGACTTTCAGTACTTAAAGGGGCCTTCAAGAAAGCTGGGGACATATATTTTAGCAGGGGCTGTTACAACAGGAGAAGAGGTGATGGTTTTAAACTAAAAGAGGGAGTTCCAGACTAGATAAAAGGACTGCTGAGACCCTGGTTCAGGATGCCCAGAGAGGTGCTTGGTTCCCCATCCCTGGAGACATTCCAGGTCAGATTGATAGGTCTCCGAGCAACATGCTGTAGTTGAAGGTATCCTTTCTCACTGCAGGGTGGTTGAACTAGATGAGCTTAAAAGGTCCCTTTCAACTCAAACCAGTCAGCGATTCTGTGAAAAAAAAAAAAAAATAAAAGGAGAAAAAGAAAAAAAAAAAGGTTCATAGGGATGCAAAGAGCCACAGAGATGTCAAAAACATAAACATGGCAGACACTTTTGGAGACAGCATTTATTAAAACCCAAAAATGTTAAAGGCTTGTAATCTTCACAGTTTTATTTCTCACAATGAAGGTAGGCAGGAAGGCAGATGTTCTAACTTATAGAACTGACAATGATCTTCCTACTTTTAGAAAGTTTAGCTGATTTGCTTTAGATATCTCTAATTCTTCTCCTACACACCACAGAATCAGTCTACAGTAACACAGCTCAAGAGAATTTTTTTTGTTTGTTTCTGGGACTTGCCTGCCAGTCAGCCCAAGCTCTTCACAGTGGGGGCTCAGCATAATAACAAAGGAGGGTAACCCCTGAAGAACTGATAGCCCTACAGTCCCACCACTGTTGGCATTAGGTTGCTTATGCAGCTTTCACATTCCCACATCTGCCGTAGACTACAAGCCACTACAATAAAACACAGAAAAGAATAACATTCCTCTGGTGAATGATGAACTTCATAAATAGGGAAAAGGCTGCCGCCTTGGTTCTCATTTCAGGTCCATCTTGACATCTTTGTTCTTACATCATGGTTTCATGTGCACAGAATTTTGTCTTTCAAAATTTAGTTGTATCTGTGAATTATTCAGGAACTTAACCCAAAAGTCATTAACAATTTAAATCTGCCAATAACTGATTCTCACATTTTCTTCTGTAAAAGCAGAAAGCAAAATGTAGGCAGATTTTATGGTGGATCTATTGCTAATATAAAATCAGTTTCCTGAAGTGAATAATTGACATGCATGTGACAGAAAAACGAGTTTGATCTTCAATTGAACTAAAGATGAGGAGTAAGAAATAACTAACGAAAAGTAAAAGCAGATTCCAGAATATAAACAAATACCAAGATGCATGCCCAGAAAATTTCAGCCATTCATTTAAATTTCAAGTAACAAAGGTTATACAGTGGTTGTCTTACTTTTTTTTTTTAGTAATTTTAAATATAACTTTTGATGAAATTGTAATCTTCAGTTTTTTGTTAAGCTAAATATACAAATCGTATGTTTTCCTTGTTGTCATTTCTGTCATTGAAAAAAAGTTAGATTGGAAGGAATTTTTTTAAATTGTAAGATTTGACCTTAACAAAATTATGTAAAAAATAGTAAAACCGAAGTATTTCAAAAATTACCAGAAAATACAGGTAAGATTGAGTAAAACTGAGTGAGAATAGATTCATAGAGTTCCCTCTTCTATTTTCTGTGCTATTGTGCTAGCTTGATACCACAATTATGTGTACATGCTCTGGCTTTGCTCTTGCAACAACTATCTCATGAAATGTCATAGTCAAAACCTAGACAAACAGGTCAATCAGCCAGCAACATTCTTCACTTCCTTTTGCTCTGATTCTTCCCTAAAGCTGATATATATTGCATTCACTAATGATGCACTGGAAGAACACTATGCCAGAGCACTTGATTGTTCCTCAACATTTCTTTTTTATTTTTTCCTAGATTGAATGAAACAACTTTGCTTGCATCTAATGTTCTTTGGTTAAGTTCTCAGTAGTTGCAAGGAATTATCAGTAGTGTGTACATTTTCCACCAAACTGTTTTTGCTGCATGCTTATACTGTGTAGAAAACTTGCAGCTAAGTATATTTGGAGCAGATGGAATTTGCAGAAGGTTCTGTGTAACTGTATAAAATAGAATTGCAGGATATCCATACTGAATCATTGTCTTGCTGCAGACAGAGCAACATTACAAAGGTGTGGTGAAAGCACCTTTATTGGGTTTGTGTGGCGAGGTTTTGATAGCAGGAGGGCTACAGGGGTGGTTTCTGTGAGAAGCTGCTAGTAGCTATATCCAATACAGCCAGTGCCAGCTGTCTGCAAGATGTACCTGTCACTGGCCAAGGCTGAGGTCAAGCCAATCAACAACAGTGGTAGTGGCTCTGTGACAACATATTTAGGGAGAGAATACAAGTAGCTGTGCAAATGTGCAACTGCAGCTGAAGAGAGGAGTGAGAATATCTTAGAGAAACAACCCTGCAGACACCACCAGTAAAGAAGGAGGATGAGGTGCTCCAGGCATGGGAGTAGACATTCCCCTACAGCCCATAATAAAGACCATGGTAAGGCAGGCTGTCCCCCTGCAGAACATGGAGGTTAACAAATATCCACCTGGAGCCTGTGGAGGACCCCATGATAGAGCAGGTGCATGCCCAAGGAGATGGTGACACCATGGGATGCCCATGCTGCAGCAGACTCCTAGCAGAATCTGTGAACCTGTGGATAGAGGAGCCCATCCTGGAGCAGGTTTGCTGGCAGGATGTATGACCCTGAGGGAGATTCACACTGGAGCAGCTGGTTCCTAAAGGAGTACAGCCTGTGGAAAGGACCCACATTAGAGCAGTTCATGAAGAACTGCAGCCTATGGGAAGAAATGATGTTGGAGAAGTTAATGGAGGACCATTTCCTGTGGGAGGGACTCCATGTTGGAGCAAGGGAAGAATGTGAAGAGTCTTCCCCCTGAGGAAAAAGGAGCATCAGAGATGAGTGATGCACTGACCACAACACCCATTCCCTGTGCCCCTGTGCCATTTAGGGGGAGGAGACAGAGAAACCAGCAGTGAATGTGAGCCTGGGAAGAAGGGAGGGGTGGGCGGAAGGTGTTTTAAGATTTATTTTTTATTTCTCATTATCCTACTCTAATATGATTGGTTATAAATTAAATTTCACTGTCTTGAGTCTGTTTCAGGTGTGAATTGGTGAATAACCTCTCCCTGTTCTTATCTCAGCCTATAAGCCTTTTGTTATATTTTCTATCCCCTGTCCTGTTGAGGAGGGGAGTGATAGAGTGGCACTGGCAGCTTCAGTGGGCACTTGATGTCTAGCCAGAGTCAACTGACCCCATCACCCCACACTAGCAGGCTATAACATTAAGGATGTATTTAGCCTTCAGAACATCATCTAGATCAGAGCCTTCAGCCAGCACAGCCACATCAGTCTGTTACCAGGTTTTGTTGCCTCCTGGCTCACAGACTGGGTAACTCTTGATTTTACGAACAACTAGTCATGTTACTAAAAAGCAAAAAAATATTTAATGTCAAAATGAGCTTGTAGGTAGCTAAAATTACTTGTTTTACATGCCATGACTTTAAACAATTAATATAAGGATTCCCTGGAAATTAATAATGGAGTCAAGCTAAGTAGCCTATTTTTGCCATAGTCCTGTAATTAAAAAAAAAAAAAAAAAGGCCAAAAAAGGCAACCAAAACCTTGTAACTGAATTTTCTAAAGAAACTCTGAGCATTGAGTATTTCTAGGTATTATATATAACATATTAAAAAGCAATACTATAACAACTGCTCAATATTAAAACCAGTGCTTTCTAATGTTTTTATAAATGACACGGATGCAAGAACCAAATGTACAGTCAGTAAGTTTGCTGATGATACTAAATTAGGAGAAAAAAAGCTGTGGATTCCCTTGGGGATAGAGAGGCCTTATAGAAAGGTCTGGATAGACTAGAGATCTGGAAAATCACCAATCCTATGAAATTTAAGAAAAGCAGGACCCAGATTCTCCACCTTGTATGGTGGTAATCCTGGTTATACATACAAATTAGGGGATGAAAGGCTGGAGAGCATCCCTGTGGAAAGAGATTTGGGGGTTTGGGTTAACGTCATGTTGAATATGAATCAACAGTATGTGCTCCAGCCTAAAAGGCCACCCATGTTCTAGGGTGCATCAAACATAGCATGGCTAGCTGGTTAAGGGAGGTGATTGTCCCACTTTATACAGCCCCGGTGTAATGGCACAAGTACTGTGTTTTGAGTGCCTGGATATAAGAAGAATGGCAGTCTCTTAAAGTGTGTTCAGAGGAGGGAAATCAAGACAGTAAACAGCCTCAAAGTCAAGATTACGAAATGTGGCTGAGGTGTCTCAATTAGTTCAGCATGGAGAAGAAAAGGCTGATGTGGGACCTCATTGCAGTCTACAACTTCAGTAAGGGAGGGGCAACAGAGAAAGAGGAGCTAATCTCCTCTTTGGTGACCAGAAACAGGACACCAGGAAATGGAAGGAAGCTGTATCAGTGGGAGGTCAGACTGGACATTAGGAAAAGGTTCTTTGCTGAGAGTGTGCTTAGTCACTGGAAGAGGCTCCCCAGTGAAACCTGTCTAGTTAAGCATTAGTGAAAAGATATTATATTCAGAAATCTACATTCCACTTAAGTCCTACTTCATGCTAGTTAAAAAGCACCTTTTTAGACCAAATCTTTGTTGCATAACTCATTACTATTAGTTATAGCCAACATTAAAGATTCTCCAAATCATGGATAATCTATTAGTTACTTAATGTATCTCTATTCTACAAGCACTTTTTTTGTCATTAATCTCTGTAGGAATTTGAAATTATTTTTCTAGGATGTGCCATATACATTTTATAGGACATAACTTATAGACTGTTTCACAAAAAATACTACTGTGTGAGAAGATGTTTTGTTCATTTTACACTGTTTGTTAAAGATGTTACATTTTCCTGAGTAAGTATTAATACATTTTACATGGCCAGGATTAATTGCTTCACTAAGAGTATTTCATTTTGTCTAGAAAAAAAAATAAAGATATGTAAATTAAATGGGAAAGTGATTTCAGCTGTTAAGGTATTGATACTAGGAGTGGAAAGATATGTCAATCTTTTGTAATGTCTTGTATCATAGAATCATAGGATAGTTTGTGTTGGAAGACACCTTTAAAGGTCACATATTCTAATTCCCCTGCAATGAGCAGGGACATCTTCAGCTAGCTCAGGTTGTTCAAAGCCCCATCCAACCTGATCTTGAATGTTTCCAGGGATTAGGTTTCTACCACCTTTCTGGGTAGCCTGGGCCAGTGTTTCAACAGCCCTATCAAAGAAAAATATCTTTCTTATATCATGTCTGAATCTATGTTCTCTTAGTTTAAAAAGTTAATCCCTTGTCCTGTCACAACAGGCCTTGCTAAAGATATTGTCTTCATCTTTCTTATAGGCCCCCTTCAAGTACTGAAATCCCCAGTAAGATCTCTCTGGAGCCTTCTCTTTTCCAGGCTAAACACCTCTAACTCTCTCAGCCTTTCTTGAGGGGATAGGTCTTTCAGCCCTCTGATCATTTTTGTGACTCTTCTATAGACTCCTCTGGAAATATGATTTATCAAAGGGATTTTGTCAGTATTTGTGGGAAAAAAAAAAAATAAATGGGAAATTGTTACAGTGATTGGACTACAAAGCTATTTATGAATAATAAAACACATGCATCAAGGAGATGGCAGAAATTATTAAATAATTAAAAAACTATAGTAAAATTACATTAGATTGTGTGTGAATGGGCATAAGTCATTGTATAATTGTATAATCAGTAGGTTTTAATATTGAATTCAATAACATTTTTAACAAGGCAGTGCTGTTTACAGTAACAGAGGTACATGTTCAATAATGCAATCTGAAGCGACCATATGCCCAGTATACCCTGTTCAAGAGGGATTGATAGCCGATGACACAATCAAAAAGATCAAAAAGGCTGGAAAGGATCTCAAGATAATTGACTTAAAATCTAAGTTTTCTAACAAGCATAATATCCAATTGAGCTAATGCATTTTGAAATGTTACCTTCTAAAATCTGTTTCTGTTGGAATCATTAGAATGTTCCTCATGAAGATGAATTCTGATACGGTTCTTCATGCTTGAATATATGTAACTTGAAATTTCTCTTCAGAGAATGAAACGTAGAACCACACAGATATGTGTCAGTAGTGTCTACATGAAGTCAATTTTATTAAGTAATCATCTTTCTATGTTTTAGACAGATTCAGAGAACACTTCAGTTTTTTACAAGGCTCGTTTGTTGCAACACCAAATTTTCAGAAACCCTAAAAATACATAATGGTAGAAACCAAGGAACCCTTGAAATAAGTATTCAGTAGTGAAGTGTGTTGATTGTTAAAATAATCATCTCCTTTAGTAGTCAGGGCATTAAAAGAGACCAGTGTTCTAGCTCTTATTTAATTTATTGTTTAACTATGAAAATAAACAATTTCAGTCTAAGACTGTAATAGTTACTGTATTCTGTTTGTTGGAGTGTTTATCTAACAAGTAAAAGAGTGAAGCTAGTTCCTTTTAGCAAAATACAGAGTTTTGACTCTCTTCAGGATTTTGGCAATTGTACCCATATACGTTCCTAAAAATTTATGAAGAACTCATTACTGTGCTGATTAAACTTCTATGAATAGAATGTTTGTTCCCCTGTTCTTTAAGTTACAAGCAAGAACAGTAATTAAAATTGAAGAAGTTGCTAATTAAGATCAGTTATCAGACTTCAAAGAGTAAGGAGAAAATACACAATCAGTTCTTCTCTGTAACTTCAGGTAGAGCAGTGGAACAGGAAACTACTTCCTCCTTCTTTTGCTGCCAAAGGTGAGCCAGAATCTGGAAACATTACTGGCACAAATTTAAGCAGGTTGAGACATCACATGCAAGGCTGGATGGGACTTCTGTGTATAACAATATTGACTAATTTTGGTGCCTGAAGAGATTCTTGATGCCTAAATCCCTATTATGATTCTAGCCCTTAAGACTTTAGCTATAAAACTTGTATAATAGTATTAACGCAGAAAGAATTCACAGAAGTCTCATGAGACTTAATGAGCAATTACTTTCAGAATGCTTTGAAGACGTAAAATGTTATATCATTACTAATAATATGATAGTAATTATTTAAAGACAAAACACAATTCCTTCTGTTTTGAAGACTTAATGCTATAACTGTTTATTGCAACAATTAATAAAAAAATTACATCCTTTGAGACAACCTAGATGAGATGTTGATTTACTGAATTTATTATTCTAAAGAAAAGCTTATAAAGAATAAAAAAAGAGCTGGAAGTAAAACTTAACCTTAAAATCATAAAAACAACAAAAAAAATCTAAAAGCCAATTATATTTACAACAATAAAGAAATCTGTAGGATCATCAAGAAATATTCCCAAGGACAAGAACAACAACAGAAACAACACCAAAAAAAAAAAAAAAAAAAAAGAGGGGAGGGGAACGGAGGGCATACTTACTTCCCAAAGCAAAAGGCTGAAAATGTCTCCACTTCAGGTATGTGGTTTAGCAGTGGACTTGGTAGAGTTAGCTTGATGGTTTAATTTTATGATCTTAACTGTCTTTTCCAACCTAAACAATTCTATGATTCTATGAAAAAATGTACTATATGCTTTCCTCAACCTAATGGATTTTTTCTTCTTGTTGATGTATGCATCTAAATTCTACAGCAAGCTCACTACTCCCACGCACGGAACAGCCACAGTAATAGTTTGACAGTGTTGTTCCCCTCCATGACACAGGCCCTGAGCTGACCCTTGTAGCCAAACCCCACAAGCTGGAGCAGTACACTCAGGGCCCAGACATTCAATTTCATACCTGGTTTGGGCATATCAACAATTTTCGATAAAGAAGATTTTAAAAAATGCGAAAACTTCAGTTTGTGTTTGAAATGAAGATTGCAGCATAGTGCCATATGCAGCTGACCTGGACAGTTTTGAGGGCTCTTGGGGTGTGTAGTAGGATGTCCCAGAAAGTAGCTTCAGATACTCCTTACAAGAAGTTACTGAAATTGCATTTAGTAAGAAGCAAAACACAAATCTTTAAAGTATGAATGCTAAGACAGCAAGGAAGTTCCATGAAGTGGGTACTAACATTTTTAATCACAAGAACTTTACTCTTAAGAAAAGAGAAGAAATTATTACTGGGAGTTAAATTCTACTTCAAGCTCTTACATGCCCTCTGCACTCTATATGCGTGCTTCTACATTAGCATTTTAGATCAAGTCCTAGGGTGCTTTTGGAAAAAAAAAAAAACAAAAAACAAAAAACACAAACTTCAAGTCATCCTGACTTCCTTATACCTCTAACTCTACATACATTAGAGTGCTTTTCTTTCACATAAAAAAAAAAACAGTAAAAAACTCCCCATTAGTCCAGCTTGTGAACTCCTACTACCATTCAGTGTTCTGTTCATGGAACCATGCTAGACCAGGTCCAAAGAACTTCTGAAATGTGTGTAGTGTGGATTCTTGTCCCTCAGCACCATTTCACCTTACAAATCTACTTGAATCACTTTGTGCTGTGTAGTTATAGTCTATGTATAACCTCTAACACATTCTTCAGTTATTCTGATTCTCAGTATATGTATAAAAATAAGAGTAATATCCTCCTTACAATGACACTCTTTTTATCATGTATTTGCAAAGTAATCAGTGGTTTTAGGAAGGATGTTTTCTTCAGAATTTTTTTTCCTCCAAAACTCGTGTATGTCATATGTTTAGAATGTGTAGTTTAATTTTTTTTTAAAGATTTTTTTGCTTTGAACTTTCTAACTGTAATTTAAAAAAACCCGTTAGCAGTACAGCTTCATTCTGCATTTAAATATTCCTTTAGTACTGTATGAAGAACTTAGGAAAACCATTTTAACAAGTATGTTTAGCCTTCATTTGAATTTCTTAATCTGTAAAATATAGATCAAGCTTAATTAAATCAATGGGGAATGGATGTTATTTTGAGGAACAGTAAAACATAAAGGAGTAAAACCAAATCTCAGTTCTGATGTTTAGTATTGAGAGTTACTTGATCATGTAGCACTGAATCTATTACCCTCTCATTCACCAACAGCATGTCACAGAAGTTTTTCTGTTTTCTGACTCCTTTCCTCTGCTTCTTACTGCAGGATTTCTTTTTCCTTATGTAGTTTTTCATGTCCCCATTCAACCCCTTTCTTTCCTTAATATGCTGCATGTTTTCTGAATAAATTGTTGAAAACTGCTTTATCATGAATACACCACTGAAGCTGTCTTCATTAGAAAAATCCATCTCCTCACAAATATTTTTCCTTAATGAAAATAATTTGATTTGAAAAATTGTCTTGAAAGGTGATAATTCTTCAGTCCAGGCTTGCAATAGAAACAAAACACCTTAAAAAAGCAGGAAAATCAACACCAAGTTTGTGTTTGTCTGTTTGTTTTGTTGTTTTTGGTTTTGTTTTGTTTTGTTTTGTTTTTTTTCCAGAGCCATTTATCACAGAATTACTTAGTGAAGAAGCTCCTGATTGTTTACTTCAGTAAACAAGAAGTCATGTTCATTAAATGCATTTATTAAACAGACCTCAGAGATAATATGATTATAGTGCTATGTGGTGCTTGAATTGTTAGTTTAGTGAGACTTTGCTAATGCAACCATACTTATTTCTGCACATTTGCTGTGAAATAGTGTATCACACCAGTGAGCATCCAGGCCAAAGGAGCTCAGTTCCTGGTTATGAATGTCTATACCAAAGGATATAAACATTCTCTTAGGAACTGGATTACTAATGTTGTATGTGAGTGCCTACACCACATAGGCTGTTTGAATTGGTGGGATTCTTTGATTTTTTTTCTCTGTAGGAACTATAATGCACCAGGACCATTCTCTGGTACTACAGCCAAATGGGCAAACACTGCTAACATCACCAATCCAGTGCACAGTTCCCCAAAACACATTGACATGTCTGGACTTTCAATAAAATAGCCACCACTTACTTTTAAAGTGTATCTGGAAAAGAAGCCATTCGTTTGGGCAAGAATGTAAAACAAAAAACCAAAGCAAACCAAAAAACTTAGAATGAATTCTTGAATTCTTAATTTTGTATTGTTAAAAAATTCTGATTTCCCAGAATAGTATTGTAACTGTGACATTTTAAGGTATTTAAAGCACAAGAACACACAATCATATTAGGAAAACAAGGTGTTTGCTCAGAAAGGAAGTCAGTACCCTGTGAAAGTGTTATTATCCTAAGACACTTACTGGAGACCACAGAATTCTTTTCCTTTTGCTTTTTGACTGTTTAATACAAGAAAAAAAAAAAAAAAATCAAGCTATATGGTTAGGAGGTAAGAACCCTGCCTCACATGTGGACAAGAGCTGTCAAAATGGAAGGTAATGCTCCCTTTACAGATTTCACTCAATAGTTATGCTAATGACTTAAATGAGAAGGAATATTAAATTTTCAGATAGCACAAAATGAGTACAAGCTCCAAATACATGGGATGCAGAATTAGAATTCAAATTGCTTTTGACAAATTGGAAAAGAAGAAAATCTAAGAATCTACATGCTAGGACAGTTATTTAAGCATTATCAGCTCTTCATACTCTAAATAAGGTATAGCTGACAAATTACATGAAACAACTCTTTAGAAACCAGTTCCATCCAGTAGCAAAGATGAAGAAAAGGTCTCCATCTGGTAGCAATGACTAGGGAGACAGCCCTCCTTCCTTATGTCTAGCCACAAGGAATGAAATATGTATCTTAGTGCAGAGTCATAGTGAGTAAATATCACCATATAACTCTCAAATGCCTAGAGCTATTTCACACTCTTTAAATATCAAATGGAAATGAAAAGATTTTGCTTTAAAATGTATCTTACTATCTTGGACTATAGAGATTTTTTTAAGTTTGCCTAAATCGACTTTAATCTTGTTTGCTGACTGGGTGATATTTGTCATGTACAATTGTTACAAAAAATACAGCCTTGTTCTTAGATTCTGATTGTTACATTTAAAAAAAAATCATTTTCAGTGAAGTAATATTATTGTTATCTCAGTCTCCAATTAAATAAATGGACTTTTATATATTAAAGGGAGTTTATAAATTTATAAAACTCAAATTTTCTAATTGCTTTCCCCGGGGCTTGATATTGGACTCAATTCTTTTTAATATTTTCATCAACAATCTAAATGAGGGGATCAAGGACACCCTCAGTAAGTTTGTAGACAATACCAAGTTGAGCAGGTGTGTTAATCTGCTTGAAGGTGGGGAGGCTCTAGAGAGGGGTCTGGACAAGCTGGGCTAAGGACAATGGTATGAGTTTCAGCAAGGACAAGTGCTCGGACCTGCATTTGGGCCATAAGAACCCTGTGCAGTGCTACAGGCTTGGGGAAGAGTGGCTAGAAAGCTGCCTAGCAGAAAGGGACCTGGGGATGTTGGTCAGCAGTTGGCTGAATAAGAACCAGCAGTTTGCCCAGGTAGCCAAGAATGTCAACAACATCCTGGCCTGTATCAAAAATAGTGGGGCCAGAAAGACTAGGAGGGTGACTGTTCCCCTGTACTTGGCACTGGGGAGGCTGCACTCTCAAATACTGTGTTCAGTTTTGGGCCCCTCACTCCAAGAAGGACATTCTGGTGCTGGAACACATCCAAAGAAAACTCAGACAACAAGTCTCCTGAAGGGTCTTACAAGGAGCAGCAGAGGGAACTGAGTTGGTTTAGCATGGATAAAAGGAGATTGATGGGAGAACTTCTCGCTTTCTACAACTACCATAAAGGAGGTTGTAGAGAAGTGGAGGTTAGTCTGTTCTCCCAAGTAACAAGGGATAGGACAAGAAGAAATAGCCTCAAATTGCTCAAGTTTTCTTCAAAGGACATTTAGGTTGAATGATAGGAAAAACTTCTTTACTGAAACAGTTGTTTATCGGTGGAACAGAATGCCCATGGAAGTGGTGGAGTCACCATCCTTGGAGATATTTAAAAGATGTGTACATGTGATGCTTAGGGAACTGTTTTAGTGGTGACTTGAAATTGCTTGATTAAGGATTGGACTTTATGATCTTAAAGTTCTCTTCCAACCAACACAATTTTGTGTTTCTATGAATAAAAATAAATAAATAAATACAAAGTGATCGAACTCCTCAGTTAAGAAATTCTAATGCATTCCAGCCACAAGAAATTTGAACTTTCTTTAACATTTCATTATGATAGTTTTAGTAAATATTTTAAATGCAAATGTAGTAGGTTCAACATACATTTCCCCAAATGTTATTAAAATTTGTAATAACATAATAACAGGTAAGGAATACAGGATAAAATATTGTGTTCAAAGGGGAGAAGAAATCAGCCCTAACAGGCAGTTATTATTACTATATATGTGTCATATTGGTGTCATTTCTTCTCATGTGATTAAGTTGATTACAACTCTTTTAACACTGATTCTTTATACTGAATTTACATACTTTTACAATTTCTTTCTACTGAATATACAGTAAATGTATTGATAGCTTAATTGAACTGATACTTGGTTTTCTTTAATGAGTTTTGGTAGATGAGAAAGGTCACAACAGTTTACTATGACTACATGCAGCAAAAACATATGATTGGTTCCTCTTGGAAAACCTTCTCCAGCACAAGTCCAGTTTTGTTTTGCTCCACATGCTAATTTTTTTGTTGTCATTTGAAGCAGGATAGAAAAGGCCAAATTCTTGCTGAGCTAGGCATTCCATTACATGGAATTTGTACCCTCCCTTCATCCAGGTCATTGATGAATATGATGAACAAGACTGGACCCAGTACTGACCTGTGGGGAACACTGCTAGCTACTGACCTCCAACTAGACTGCACCAGTGATACAACACTCTGAGCTCTGCCATTCATCCAGTTCTCAATCCACCTCACTGTCCACTCATCTAACCCATAATTCCTGAGCTTCCCTATGAGGACATTATGGGAGACAATGTCAAAATATGTGCTGAAGTCAAAGTAGACAACACCTACTGTTCTCCCTTCATCTATTCAGCCAGTCATGCCATCATAGAAGGCTATCAGATTTGTAAAGCATGAATTCTTCTTGTCAAAGTTTGTGACACTGATCACAGTCTTTTAAATCCAGAAGTTCAGCCAGTTTTCAGTCCACATGACTGTTCACTTTTCTAATTTTAATTTCATTTTTCTGTGAGGAAGCTCTAAGAAGCAGTGTCAAAAGCCTTGCCACAGTGAAGAGAAACAATATTCCCTGCTGTCCCTTTCTTCAACAAGCCAGTCATCTTAACACAGGAGACTATTAGGTTCATGTGTTTGGTTTGTGTCTAATGGGGTTTTAGTAGTGAGGGGTAGGGCTACTGGTGTGACTCCTGTAGGAATCTTCAAAGAGCTCCCCTGGCTCCAAGTTGAACCCACCTCTTGCTAAAGCCGAGTCAAGCAGTGCCTCTGGAACAACATATTTAAGATGGAACATACCTCTTGCATGAGTTCTTTTGTTTTAGGGCTTCTTTTTTTTTTTTTTTTTTTCTGGGAGATGAGTGAGACATGAGAGAAACAACAACGCGAGCACTGGTGTCAGTGAGGAAGGAGGGGTGGAACTGTGTTGAAGTCATTCCCCTTTGGACCACAGTGAGACAGCACATTGAGCCCTTGCAACCCATGAAGGCCAATGGTGGAGAAGAAACCCATCTGCAGCTTGTGGAGGACCTCACTCTGGAACAGGGATTGATTTCCAAGAAGCTTGTGACTCTGAGGGAAGCCTGTGCTGTAGCAGTCAATTTCTGGGAGGAATACACCCTGCGGAACAGATCCACACTAGCTGGAGAAGTTCAAGACTACACCCCATGGGAGGGATACCACATTACCACAGGGGAGGACTGTGAAGAGTTTATCATCTGAGGAGGAAGTAGTGACAGGAACAACATAAACGGACTGGTCACAACCCCCATTCCCTGCTCTCTCTGTGCTACCGGAGGGAAGCAGGTATAGAATCAGGAGCAGAGCTGAGCTTGAGAAGAGGGGATAAGTGGAAGGAAGGTGTATTTAAGATCAGTTGTGTTTCTCACTGTTCTACTTTGATGCCATTGGCAAATTTGTGGTGGTTTTCTGTTTAAATTAAATTGTTGTTGTTTCCCCAAGTCTGTCTTTTGCCTGTGACCATAATTGGTGAGTGTGCCCTCTCTCTCCTTTAACTTGACCCTCAAGCCTTTTGTTGTGTTTACTTCTTCCCGTCCCACCAGAGAGGTGCAGCAATGACCAAATGGCTGCATGGTCCTTTGTTACCGGCTGGGTGGGCTTAAAAGACAACAGTTGGTTAAGCATAATTTCCTCTTTATAAATACATGCTAACTACTCCCTTGACCTTCATGTGTCTGGCAACAGTTTCCAGGATGATTTCCTCAGGGACTGTGGTGAGGCTGCCTAGCCTGCAGTTCTCTGCATCCTCCTTCATGCTTTTCCTAAAGACAGGAGTGGCAGTTGTTTTCTTCAGGTGTCAGGATTTTTTTTCTGATTGCTGTGATCTTTCAAAGATGATTGAGACTGCCCTCGTAATGACATTGGCCATCTCCCTTAGTACCCATGGCTGCATGACACTGAGTCCCATGGACTTCTATCCAGTCAGTTTAAAAATTTCCAAACCTGTTCCTCCTCCACCCAGGGTCAGTCTTCCTTGTTCCAAACTTTCCCACGGGTCTCAGGAGTATGGGATTCTTGCAAGAATGCAAGACTGAGGCAAAGAAGACATTAAGTACCTCAGCCACTTCTGTGTTCTTTGTTACTCTGTTCCTCCATCTCCTTTAGCAGTCAGCCCATATTTTCCCATCTTCCTTCCACACCTGTAAAGAAGCCCTTCTTGTTGCTCCTTATGTCCTTCTCTATGTTTATCTTCAAAAAGGCTTCGGCTTTCCTAACACTGTGCCACGTTTGGACAGTGTCTTTATATTCCTCCTTGATCATCTGTTCCTAATTCTACCTCTTGAATGCCTCTTCTTTTACATTTGAGATTTGACTGGAGCTCCTTTTTCACCTATGCACGACTCCTGTCACCTTTGCTTAACTTCCTATGTTTCAGAGGACAGGCAGTTACTAAGCTTGGCAAAGGCGAGTCCTGAAGATCAATGAGGTATCTTGGACCTGTCTTTTCTCCAGGATTGTATTCCATGAGATTCTTGGAAGCAGAACCTTGAACAGGTCAGATACTGCTCTCCTGAAGTCCAGGGCTGTGATCCTGTATTTGGCATTGTCCCTCCCCTCAGAATCCTGAACATTTCCCTTTAATGGTCACTACAGCCAAGGCTGCCTTGACCTTCACATCCCCAAACAGATCTTCCTTGTTTTTATCAAGTTCATCACCTCTTTTCAGTTCTTCAGTCACATGTTAGGAAGTCCACAACAATGTACTTCACAAACTCAGTGGACAGCTTGTGTCCTGCTGTGTTGGCCTTCCAGTAGAGACCAGGGTGGTTCAAGACTCCTATGGGGACCTGAACCTGCAAGTGTGATGCATTTTCCAGTTCATTAAAGAAGACCTCTTCTAGTATTTCTTCCTGATTAGGTGGTCTGTAGGAGACATCCACCACAAGAATCATTGACTAAACTAAAAATTGAACCCTGTAGAGAGAATTTTAACTGCGTCACAAGATGGCGTCTTGGAAGCCCTTATGCACAGCTCAGGCTATAAGGAAGATGATGAAATACCGGAGGTGAACCTTAAGGGCATTGAGCCCTTGCAGCTCTAGGCAGGAAGAATATGGGGGACAGTTTGGCAGCGCCTGCATAGATCAAAGCTTGGCCGGAACTTGCAAGCAGGAGACCACCCTGTCAGCGCCTTGGCGCGTGGACAGAGACATTTAACCTATCGGGATATGGGGTTAGAGCGTGGCTATGCAGTGTTAACCAATACGAAAGTATAAACTATGCGTGATCGGTCACCGAGTGTATAAATACAGCTGCCTGTGTAGATTAAAGCAGAACACTGACGAACTTTCTGTGAAGTGTGTCGTGATTCTGGGGCTCCTCGCGCAACAGAACCCCAAAATTATTTTAAATCATTGAATCAGCACCCGGACAATTCAATAAACAGTATTTGAAGTCACTTGTATACCACAGTGTACTCTTTAATGGTTGAGGTGTTAATGGATTTTAGTTTATCTATGCAAAGCATACTAGCAACAGAAGTTTCTGTGACCTCAGGAATATTACATGTTCAGAAACAAAATGAGTACAGTTGTAAATCATACACATACTAAAAGCTCAGACTCTCTTGTCTAGACAAAGAGAAACTCAGTACCTGTCTGCACTCATTAAAGTGTATTGTCATGGTTTGGAAAATCTGTGAGAGAAATGAGGTAGCCTCAGGTTTAATTTGTCTTTGCTTGAGCCTTCTCCTCTTGCATCAAGAGCTGTGCACTTTTCAGTAGAACATTTCTTTAACCTTCATGAATAAGATATGTTAATACTGATAATATCTGTGCTTGCCTATTCTACCTATATCCATCTCTGTGATAGCAGTGTTCTGAAACACTGCCACCTTATGCTGATCTCTGCAGAACTAAATGTAGTCAATGTAGACCTAACAGATTGTCTTTCACTGGAGTCCTATACTCATTTGGTTTTCCTTCCAGTACTGGTTTTAAAATTCAGATTTATTCAAAATATCAGAGCAAAAAATCTTGGTTTCTTCCACTTCACCCAGTAGACAGACTGAAAATTTATCAAGTTTAGGAAAAAAAATTGGCTTAGGTTTGCTTGGAAATGTCTACAAACCAAAATAAATGTATTCATGACTGTTGACTGTAACTTGTACACTAAGAGTATATCTGGATTTCTAGGGATCAACTGCCTTTAGTCAAGATATCTGAAAGGATTTTCATTCTCTATGGATTCATGATCTTGAATCATCTCCTCAGGCTGGGGTATAATCAGTCACATTCAAACACCAAGCTTCAATAGTTTATTTTTTTTCAATGGCTACATGAGACATGTTTACTCCAGTGGTCAAGGTCGATCATGGCTGGGACAAGTACTTGAGAAAGAATCAATTCACTGCCTCTTTTTGACATTGATGTATATTCTTCAGTCTCTTTTAGAACAACTACATGCATGCTGTAAAATGCTATAGGTTATAGTTATCCTCAGTGTACCCATTATGACTCTTCTACTTAAAAAAAAAAAAAAAAAAAAAAAAAGATATGTAGGAGAGACAACATAGTTAAAGTAATTGAATATGACTAGAGATCAGAGCATCCACTTAGGATGAAAGAATTTTGAGCGTCTGTTCGTGCTCCAGGCATTGCAGTTCAATTTTACATTATAAAATTCAAGGAAAAAAAAAAAAAGAAGTATTTCTGCCCACTCATATAAGTGGTTACCTTAACTATAAAGGTAATGCATAAAAAAATCATGCATTGTTTTCCTTCTTATCTGGTAGTTCTCAATTTTTTGCACAGCAGCTGGAATTTTCACTCTGTCACTTTCTCTCCACTATAATGAAGAAGGAAGTAAACAAGTTTAAAACACTATTTATTGCATCCTCAGGTACACATCTAATATAGTTAATGTAATTTTGAGTCTAGAAGCACCTATTTTTTTCAGTTGACTATGAAAGAAACTTAGGGAGACTATTGCAAACATCTTACTGAAGATATATTTCCCCTGTGTGATGAATTCTACTTTGTGTCTTCATAATTAGAGATAAAAATAAATTTTAAAAAGTGTGAGTTTGAAATATAATCTTTTGCACTTGAGTGACTTACTCCAACCTTACTTCACTTTCTATAACTAAATTTTTGTGTGTCTAGATGCCAATCTTGCCCATCCAGATCTGCACAGAGACAACAGTCTGCAAAGAAAGTAATAACTAAGTCTGCAGTTTCAAACTCAAATGACAAAGCAATACATAGTTGAAGTTTATAAGAGCAAGGATGACAACAAGGCATCTTGATGATTTTTTTATTAGCTTTTATTTTTTTAATTAGCTATTTTGTAAGGGTGTTTGTTGTTTGTTGGCTCAGATAGAGATTATTTGCTTAATAGCAATTTTAAAAACATAATTAAGAAACTGATTCCATGACGAGAGGACATAAAAATATTACTTCCAGGGGCTTCTTTACAATATTCATTGGCATGTGCATTTCCTAAGGTGTTAATAACACTGTGATATGCATAGTTTAAGAAAAGAAAATTCACCAAATCTACAAGAAATAATTGGAAGTGCAGAACTGCATTATTTCATAACTTAACAAGCTAACATTCAAAATATTAAAATTCTTAAGATGTGAAACTTACTCAGTTTATATATACAACAGTGTGCTGAAGAGCGAGAAAATGAAGCATGAATACCCAGTATCTTAACAGTAGGGACTAAAAATAAGAAAATCTGAAAGTGAAATAGATTGAAAATAATTGGTCTTTTTTGTTTATTTGCTTCTTTATGCTTATGTTTTATAGGATAATACTCATGATCCAGGAACAAAAGCTTTTCTCAAGGACATGAAGGTGCAGAAATTGTGAATAACAATAAAAATTCTAAAGGAATTTTCATAAACAAAATGGAGTTAACCTCTGGAAGTCAAAGAATTTCTTGACATTCAGTTCACTGGACTGAATCACCTTTATAGGATCTCACGTTATGCTGAGGAGCAGATGTACCAGTGGGACAGGAGCAGAAGCAAGTAGTGAATCCACTTATCTATGTATGACTCAGAATCAGAAGTAATTTTGTGCTTTGTCATTTGCACTATTATTAATTCAAAACAGGGATAACTTTCCTTTATTATAATTGTTAACATTTCAGTGTTTGTTTCAGCATCAATATACACTGACATATAATTGTGATGTGTGTAGCTTTCTGGTGACTAAGAAAGCAACTAAAGCCAGAAAGCTGTGCCTATTGTTTTAGCAGGACAATGGTGGCAGCTGGCAGGTTCATGAAGTTATATCATAGAATAATTAAGGTTGGAAAAGACCTCTAAGATCATCAGGTCCAAGTATCAGCCCAACACTTCCATGACCACTGAATCATGTCCTGGAGTATGGATATTTTAAAACAGAAAACAAAACTTAGATACCTCTTCTGATTTTTTTTTTTCTAATGTAATAGTCTTACCCTGATTTTTATTTATCAGATTTTAAGGTGGTCAGAAATGTTGTTTACTTGGTACCTTTTTGGAAGATTCTAAGCCAGTATGATCTCAAGCACTCATATGGGTTAAAATCCAGATTTCTGGGGGTTTGTTGTCCTCTGCAGGAAGTAATCACATAACAGAACAGAGTAACAATTATTTAAAAGCTTAGTAGTGTCTATTATGCTAAGCCCTACAAGACTTTGTCAAATGATAATTTCCACCAAAATACAGTTTATAGCATTAAAGAATCTGACCATCAGGCTTCTAAATATAAGGAAGTCTCTAAATCCCCATTTTAGTGCTTCTAGCTGCAGATGCTACAGATCTGTTTTGAGTTCTCACTGAACCGGAAGGGAAAAACCCTGCACTTATTTGCCTGTCCAGCCATGTAACTAACCACCCTCATCTAGCAGCACTGTAGAATTTCAGTTCTGATTTATAATGTAAGAAACCACTTTGAACATACCATAAATATTCCTGTTAGTGCAGCAAATTATATGTAATTCGATGGTTGAATGTCTTAACCTTTATTTTATAATAAAATTTTACATGCATCTTTGTATAGTAGACTAGTAAAACATATACTGTGGCTCCCGGTGGCTCTGCTTTATGCCAGAGTGACTCACAGCAGTTCAAGGTTGAATGTCACTGATTTAAGTCAGCATGATTTTTATTTATGGTGCTGTTTCTTGGCTTTCCTCACGGGGATCATAATGATGCATTTAACACTCTTCATTGCTGGTCAAGTTTTCAGCTGTGATTACATAACAGAAAACAAAACAAAAGAAAACAAACAAAAAAAATACACTAAAAAGTCCTACAACATTTGTATTGGTTGGAACAGGGAGAACTAGTATATGTAGTACAGTAGTATCAGCTTAACTTGAGAAGCCAAAAGTTCTGTCACACCCCAAATTAAAATTTTCTTTATTTTGTAAATGCTGTGTGTGTCCTTGGTATAATTTATTTATACTGGCAATGAGGAAATCAAAGCAAATGTCTGCTGGAGAATATTATTTGAATCTTTAGATATGGAGCATTTTGATTAACTAAAGTAGTCCAATAGGATGCAAAAACAACATTCCATCAATTTATAGGATCTCCTAACTATCCCTAACCATCTTTTTAAATAAATCTTTTTTACGAAATGTAAGATTTGAGAGACTTCTTGGATTTTAAGCACAATTTTGCTTATTGTCTTGGTCTGAATTAGAACTGATCTAATTCTGTTTAATGATTTTACTTTTCAGCTGAATGTCTTCTAAGTAACTGCACTTTCTAAAGTTAATGGCATATTTTTGCAGACAATATCTGCTTCTTGAAGTGATAACACTTGATATTTATAGTTGCTACCAAGGACTGGTACACAGAGAGGTTCTTTACTTACACTTTCTCTATAGAGACCAAGGTCACTGCTAAATCTTGTGTACCACATTGCAAGTGTAGAAAATAAGAGGTTGCACCTGTGGGAAGGAATGGACAGGACAGGTGACCTTAAAGTGAGCAATGAGATATTCCATTCCATATACATCATATTCAGTATAAAGCTGAGGGATCACAAGGGTCAAGCTCTCTTCTTCAATGTTCAGCATCCAAGGAGGACTCTGTCCACTCTGCCTTTGATCCAAATCCAAGTCTCCCTGAATCCAGCTCCAGAATCCAGCTCCTGAACACAGTACCTGCCTGCCATTGAGTCCAGTCTGGGACTTTCCCAGTGCCTGCTCACAGCTTCAGTGGTGATGTTGATGTAACTGCCATCAGGGGGAGGCTGGGTTCAATATATTTCATATATATTTATATATATTCCATTGTATTATTTTTTTCTTTAAAGCTCTTCTAGTTTTCTTTTCCAATCCATAAGTTGCTTTCCCTTATTCCCTTTCTCTTCTCTTTCGGAAAAGGAGAGGAGTTTATAGGGAGCATTTTTCATTAATCTAGAGGCTGGCCTAGGTTTAACCCTTGACATTTATGGATGTTGCATAAAAAGATGAAGGGAGGATTTTTTTGTATGTTTAGCATCAAAAATCTGTATAGAGTACGTAAACAAAAGGTAAGATGGAGAAATTAGAATGGAGAATGTTCGGGATACAAAAGGATATGGTTGTGCTCTGAAATCCATCTCCATAAAAACTCACTGAGTCAAAGGACTTACCCAAATTTAAACAGGGATAGGACTGCATCTGGATGAGGTTTCCATTCCCCTTCCAAAATTCAAGAGTTTTTATAATAAATCAGAAAAAAAACAATTCCAAAAGAACAGTGATTTAAATGTTTAGGAGATTTTTCACATGATATTAAAACAGATTTGCTTTTTTTTCCTATGATTCCTACTAGATTTTCCAATTCACAGGTCAAAACAAAATAATAGCACATTAATTATTCTTTTTAGGCATAATTTCCAAATGTTCTTGATCGTTAAAAAAACTATTTTGCTAAACATATAGTCAAAATTTCTTTAAAGAGCATTGTTTCATTTGATTTCTCTTATAAACAACATATTTTGTTAGAGAATACTCAAGTTAAGTTGGACTTTTAGATGAATAGCACAGATGCTCAGTGTTAAGCACTATCCCAATTAAGAAAATCTTACACATATTTCTTTTGATTCCACTAACACTTCAAGGTGCAAGGTAATTTCTAAAATTAATAGGGGCTATAAATTGGAGGAAAATATGGAAGACAGATTGTCCTCCATCTATCTCCTGTTTTATTTTTTCACTTTCCTCTGATTAAATTTTAGCAGCTTACTGCAGTACTAAATGAGGGCAACATTTCCTCCACTATGTTGTTTCCTAGGTAGTGAGGCCCAAATTAATTTTACCCAAATGCAGACATTTAGCTAAGATGTTGAACCTGGGAAAACTTCTATTTGTACATTTTCTCTTCTCTGAGTCAGAGGACAGACACAAATCACATTATTTCTTATGAAAGTTTTTAAACACTAAGTTGGTATTATCAGTAGAAACAAGCTTTTGTTATTAATATAATGATATTTTGTCAAAACATTATTTTTATTAAGAAAACAACATATATTCATTCACAAACCACACAAACTTATTCATTTATACATGTATTCACACTTAGTTATCTGTCCAGGTCTCAGTTTGGAGTCCATTGCCAACAGTAGACTCAGGAACAGTCACTGGCACACCGATATCTTCTATACAGGTGTTTAAAATCACTCTGAGGTCTGTTTCATCATGTATATTTATGATCCTACAGGCTTGTCACAGATGGAGTCGTGCACTTTACTCACAAGAGAGAAACAGCAATATATTTTATTGATATAAGACAGTGAGTTAACAATATTAATGGTAAATGTGACTGTGGTTTAATAAGACTTGATGGCAAGGTACACTTGATTATTTACTGCATAAAGGACATGGCAGAAAAAAGTCAGGGAGACCCTCCCATTGAGTTGTGAGGTGCAGAAGGGACCCTCTTATATTCTAAGCTCCTCCAAGGGTAGTTTAGCTACAGCTGGATCCAGACTTAGTCCAAAACTTGGTCAACAGTTTATGTCTAAAGGATTATATGTGCACAGTCAAGCCTTTATATCACACAGCTAAGATTTCAAAGTTTCAGTGCTCTTATTCCAAATTGACTTCCTGAGTATCTGATGCAATAAAGATTCTCTCAACCTTAAGGAGTAACCTTGAGAGGCATCCCTACACAAGGGGAAATTTTGGCATGCAGCTGGTTTCCATGCAGAAGAGCACCATGGACCCTTGAGCTGTCCAATATTTATGCAGCAAGATGATTGACTCATAGTTATATTTGCATAATGACTACAGATGTTAGTTTCTTCAAAGATTTGCTTGAGTCAAACTCAAAAAAAAAACCCAGCACTGTGATGAGGTGGGCACATTGCTCAAATTAGCACTTGGTTATTGTGTTGATATCTGTCTTCAGAAAACACATTTTGTGCTAGATGCAGTCATCATGATCAGATGCATCCATTCTGGTTGCCACTTGTGGTTATCACTTGAGCACAGTTATGGGAAATGAAGTTCAGACTGGTGAGGAGAGGGTAGTATACCATCACAAAGTCTCATCTGCATTCACCAGCCCTTGACCTCCTGGATGCTGCCTGAATTACACAACCTACCATCACCCATTGTGCAGTCAGCAGCCTCTTGGTCTCCTGAGATCATCTATTCCTGCAGAATCAGCAGCTATCCTGAGCTTATAAATCCTATGGAAACTTTCACACACTACTTTTTTGACACATAGGCTTCCTCACTTCAGTCTTCTGTGCTTGGGTACTAATTTCTTTCTCCAAAGCTACCCATTCACTGTAGTAGCCATTTATATAAAAGCACATATGAGAGATATTTCTGACAATCAAAGATAATGGGTGGAGAAGGGTCCAGATACAGAGAAATCATGTTCCCTTGAAATTCTGCCACCTTTTCAGAGCACATCTTTGTTTTTTTATATAAATGCATTGTTTATAGAAGAAGTCAGCACCACTCTGATTCCTAACTGAGTTACCTCAACTACATTTCCATAGTCAGACTGGATGGGCCCTAGGTAGTTCATGATACCAAATTACATGAGGCCTACTTTGCCTAGGATAAAAACTTTGTTTATTGTCTATCTCAAATTGTGACCAGGGTTTTAAATTTTATTTACAACATCAAGGAGGTAAAGGAAATTATTTTTTAATTAGCTCTTAATAAAAATATATTAAGGATCATGCATAGTCAAAGCAATACTTTGACATTTCCTAAACTTCAGTTATCTTTGAATTCTACGTTCTTTCTTTCTTAACCATTATAACGCCCGTTAGCCATAAAATTGAAACTGTTATGTTTGAAAAAAAATTCAAATCAAGCAGTTGTATAAAAGTTAGCTCCTGATACCTCTTCAGCACATAAAAAGCAGAAAATGTGAAACATTAAGAATGACCATTTATGAAATGACAAGATAGCTTTTTTTGTAGCTCCCTAAGTCTGTACAGAATGTTCCAGCTACAGTGAGGTTTTTTGTATGAGCACAGTGGAAGTTACTGATCCTAATTCATGATTCCCTACGCTGTCCCACTCAAACAAAAGGCATTTTACTGGCAGTGTTATCTATAGATATGTTTCGTTACAAGAAACTGTGGGAATATCTGTAAAAGAAAAAGGCTGAAAAGTGATCAGAGGACCTTACATGTTCGTACAGTGCCTAGTTAGCCCACCAAACCTGTTACATCACCACCAAACATTTCTAAAAATAGTGTCTTATGAATGCAGAGAGCATCTAGGATGTTTGGAAACCATTCTGGTTTGTGGCCTTCACAAAGTATTAAATGTCAGATTTTTAGAAAGAACCATCTCCTAGAAGTGATTTATCCATGACAAAGATTTTTGTATACTCATATACAAAAGAGGTGTCTGATATGACTCAGAGTTTCAGATAAGATGGTTTTAAAAAATTGTCCAATTTTCAGTGTTTGTACATTTCTAACTTCCTAAAAGACTTCACCAACAAGACAGCCAGACAAAGCTCCAATTGCAATGTAGTATTTACGTATCTGCCTAACTTGAAACAGGAAAAAAAGTTTAGTTGAATTTATTGCATTAGTCTCTTCTTAGATATAGATGTTTACTTAAATATGTTATGGAATTCCGGCCAAGGTTACTATCTGGTTCACTCAGACCAATGGGTCTTCAAGCAGCCTTAAAAATAACATGCCACAGATCTAGAGCTGATCAATAAACACTAGACTGAGTGGCTGGAATCAGGGCCAGAAGATGAAGTCACTGAACAATAGCAGTAAGAGATCTGGTCAGGAAAG
>NW_008593001.1:0-11701 GCF_000691845.1 Merops nubicus | reverse complement strand
GGGTAAAAAAACCATTTTGGGGAGAGAGAGTCAAGCGTTAGGAGCCTGATTTTTGCATTTCCTTTAGGCCCCGAGGGCGGGGGGAGCCCCGGGGGGAACAGTCAGCAGCCCCTGCCCCGCGGGGAGCCGGCGCTAGGAGCTCTGCACCAGGCGCCTGTAGTGCGGCATCACCTCGTGCTCGGGGAGGTGCAGGGCGAACTCCAAGGCCACCAGCACGGGGAACTCGAAGGCGATCAGCTCCCGCCTGTTCAGCCGGAACTTCTCTTCCAGTTTCTGTAAGGGGAGGAAGAGCTGGTGAGAGCCAGGCCCTGGGGGTGACCTCAGTGCTCCCGGAGAGGGCGAAGCGCCCGCGCAGCTCCGCCCGGCCGGGCTCGGGGGCTCTGGGTTTAGGAAGTTGATGCAGCGACTCCTCAGGCTGAAGGGGAGCCTAGAAAGCTCAGTTCCTCAGGCCACTCCTGCCCTGGCACTGCACCCCTTCCATCCCCAGCAGATGCACCTCCTGCTGACCACTACCCCTGCAGGCAGAGGAGACCCCTGGCTTCAGTCCCCTGTGTAATGGGAGATGTTCAGCTCCTAACGAGCTGCCCACGTGCTTCCTGCACTGCCCCAAATCATTCCTTGTCCTTTCAGCACCAGACTCGTGTTCAAACAAACACCCTATTGGGGAAATTATCCCTGCTACAATTAGATATATTTGATCTTAATACCTGAGGGGCAGAAGGTGTCATCTGCAACAAGAACAGTGAGTAATACAAACGACCATCCTCCAGCAGGATGAGATGGGTTTCACAGCTGGCTTTAACACTCCAAACCTCCCGTCTGCTCTGCTCTTTGCACTGGATTTGGATGCCATCAGCTGCTCAGGGATATTCCCTCCCTCTCACCACCTTCTTACAATCTCCCTGGCTTGCTGTTCCTCTGCTCGTTGGGTCTACTCCCTGTGTCTTTAAGAGGCACCAGTGTTTCAGGATGGTGAGAGAGGACAGATCATCCATATCCCACTGGGCTGACTTTTTTTCTGGTTATTCAGAGGGCTTTCTACCAAGCTGACTGCTGACCCAGCTCTGCGACTGTGGCAGGAGAGCATGAGTCCAGTCCTGACCCAAAACTAGTTCCCATGTCTCTTGAACTAGATGAGTTGGTTGGATCCACATACCCAGCTACCTGCCTCATTTTCTGTAGCTTTGTGTCAGACTGGTAGCTCAGTGCTTGCAAAAGATTATGGAATAACAGCCCCCTCTGTTAACTCTTTCATCTGGAGTAAGTGGAAGACCAAACACCTTGCTCTAGAAAAAACCAGCTGAGGTGAGGTGTTGGAAGGGGAACATTTCCTTAGGGTTCCCTGCCCAAAAGCTTAACTTGATGAAAGAAATACACTCCCTAGTCTTTCAGAGGCCCTCTGAAAGTAGCAACTCCATCATTTTATTTTTTTACTTATTTTTAATTCATTTACCTCCCAAAGGAGGGTCCTTCCTGACACTCTTAAAAACCCAACAAAATGCAAACTGCTTTTCCTGAGTGTTAACTTCTGACTTGCATTGACAGAACGCTGGTCAGGGGCCTCTCAGACCTCACAGTACCTGGCACCCCATCAAATGAGCTTCCCACCCCCCTGCAGGGACACTGATCCCTGTTCTATCACATAGATGTGTGGCAAAAAAAGGCACTGAGCTGGCTGTGCAGCTGGGAACCTGGAGGAGAAGAGTGTGACCAGTGACAAGCTGTCTGTGCAGACCACACCCTGGCACTTCAGGCAGAAGGAACACCAGAAACCTTTGGATACGTACATCTATAAGATGCTTGACTTCATGTTTTCTGAGGTCACTGCCAATTTTGGCTGCTAAAAGAACACAGGCTCCAGCACAAAGCTTTCTGTTCTGCTTGTTCAGCTTCCCCTTGAGAGCAAGCTTCTCAAAGTAGACAAAGGCCATGGCCACCGTGGGCTCTTCAAAACCACACTCCTCTTGAGCAAGCTTCCTCATTTCTCTCTTCAAGCTGAGTAGAGACCAGACAAACAAGCTGTGAGCTGCATTATAAAGCACCTCTCACCTCACCCTAACTCATCCTTCCAGAGGTCCCTGCTTAGCCAAATGGAGGGGAAAGGGAAGATGGAATTTACTGGGGGCAGGTATCCTGATGCTCTGGTTTGGGGACACATTTCCCAGCACATTTTGACCTCACCCTTCCCACTCACTGCCCCCAAGAGTAGTTGTGTCCAACTATAAAAGCAGCTGAAAACCTTTGACATTTTTAGCAATGATATCTCATCCTGAGTCTCAGGCTGCACAGAGTTTCTTTAGCCATGACAAAGTGTGGCTGGGTTGTGCTCCATCTGCAGCTCTGCTTGGTTAAAGCCCAACCAAGAGTTCTCCCATGTCCTGCAGCACCCTCTGGTCACCCAGCAGGACTCAATACCCTCCTGGCCACTTCAGTCACAGGAAATGCTTGTTCCTGAAAGGGGAGGCTGCAGCCTCACCAAGCTTGGCAACATACCTTCTTATTTTACTGAGGGTCAGCTTGATGTGAGGGAACTTCTCCTTGAAAGTCTCGTTCATGTCCTTCTTGAGATCCGATGGCTTCACGTAGTCTATGACTGTGGTCTGTAGGAACAAGGAAGAATTGCTCTTTTAGGCTGTAACAGAACAGGATCACCCAACTCCCCAAAGCAAGGGATAAGGAACAAGTGCCAGCCAGTCCCAGTGAGGGGAAGACTCGGTCTGATTTAAGGCAACCACTTGTTTGTGACTGTTCCATCAGAATAAGGGATCTGAAACCCAAGGGGAGCATTCAGCACGAGCCCTGAACCACACACACCTTATCAGGGTCCTCCAAGTGTTGCTGAGAGTGAAATGGAGGTGGGTAAAACCTAGCTGAGAAGCCTTGTTAAACCCAAACAAATCACCATAAAATAAATCATCACAGTGGTTGGATGATCAGATTTTGTGTGCTTATCCCCCTGTCATTCTGGGAAATACTGTTTCTCTCAAGTTGATCCCTCAGAGGAACCACTGGTACAAATTCTTGACTTGGATGATCAGATTTTGTGTGCTTATCTCCATGTGATTCTGGGAAATATTCTCTCAAGTTGATCCTTCAAAGGAACCACTGGTACAAATTCTGGAGTGACACAGGATATAACTGTGATAAAACAGGTAATTAGCCAAATAACAATGCCATAGAGTGCAGGACAGTGATGCTGTCATGTGCTGTGCAGCAAGTGGGCAGAAAGATGAGTTACACAGCATCCACAGTGTACACTCCTTCTCCTTTACACTGAGAGTTCTGTTCCATTTTGTCACAACCTGAAGAGTTCCCCCCAGCAGCAGAGGCCCCCCCCAGCCCCCCAGCTCCCAGTCAGATCCAAGCAGGAGCACTGGGAGGGCAGCAGTCTGCAGTGCAGTGCACTCTACTGCCAGCAAAATATTTCCCCCCCCTCTAATTCCTCTTTATCCTTGACCTGCATCATGGCAAAGGGCTGTTAACACTAAACAAGAGGTGGAAACAGGCATGTAGAACACTTGTGGCAGGTTATGCTTCTACAGAAGATGGAGCTTTGCTGTATTAGATCCTCAGAGGAGTCTAAATCAGCCAAAAAGACTCACTGTATATGCTTACAGGCTTTTTCCAGTGATTAAAATGGAAGGGCTTGGGGAGGAGAGTAACTGCTCCAGAAAGCCATCAGACAACTCCTTCCCACAGAACAGTTTAGGCTGGAAAAGACCTTTAAAGATCATCAAGTCCAAGCATTAACCCAACTCTACCAAGCCCACTGCTAAAGCAGCTACACATCTTTTAAACACCTCCAGGGATGGTGATTCAACCACTCCCCTGGGCAGCCTGTTCCACTGTCACCTGATCCTGTCCATGGGTCAGAAACGAGCAGGAGGGGGAGTAAAACAGACCTGACTTGTCCAGCAAGTTATTTAGGAGCTACAGCACTGAAATAATGGCTAATGATAGGGATTGAAGAGAAGGCAGAGTGTGTGTTTCCCCAGAACAGTGCACAGCAGTATTTGAGGTAAACATGCTGGAATGAAGAGTTAAAAATCAGCTTCTTGGCACAGGGTGCTGTGACAGCCAGAGACACACTTGGAAACTTGGGTGATTCTGGTGTCTGACCTGCAGGGAGAGAAGCATCACCTGTCCAGGGGAGTTGCTCTGGCAGGTAATTCTGCTGGGCACAGCACAGACAACAGTTTCCTGCTGTTTTCTTCAGTGTAAATCTCCACAAGCCCCCTCTGACACAGCTACATTTAAGCAGCAGCCCAAATTTTGCTAAAATTAATGGGAGGATTTATTAAGGAAAGTCTGTCCTCTGAAGGAAAGCTGCCAGCTATTCCTTTGGGTTTGCTGACAGAGGATCCTCAGCAAGTTGGGTCCCTGCTACTCCTTATTACTTACAAAGTCAAGAGCCACTAGCACATAAAGTTTTCCTGCCATTCCTTCAGAGATTATTTTAGGCAATACCAGCAGTTTTGGTTGTCTTGGTCCATCCTAGAAAGAGTGAGCTCAGTGCCAAGTTCCAGGACACCTCATTTCCTGCTTTTAGAAAAGCTCTTTTTGAAAATTTAATTTCAAAGATTCTTTAGCCAAGCACTCAGAGGCTTGAGAATGTTCAGATGCCTCAAAACTGGGAATGGGAAGGAGGTACAGCTATTTTTAAACACTGGGATTTGTCCGTTTTGTCCCGTTGATAAGAATCTCACCCCTCCTCCCCAACTCCAAATGCTCCTGCTTCCTGTGAGACAACAGCCTCTGCAGTATAAATCACAATAATGCAATCCAGCTGAAAGCTGGTGTGTGCTGGTTTTGGGTCATGTAACAGGATAATGGCAACGTGTTTGAACACACTGGCTCCAAGGCAGCTGTCTCATCTTGTCAGTGCCACGCTGGGGAGCTCAGCTCCCTGAGCTTATGCTCAAGAGAAGGAATTGTGCAACTTCTTTGCTTTGTTTTGGGTTTTTTTTTTCCCCCTTGGTTTTATTTTTTCCATAGCAGCCCAACTCTGCCTGAGCAGTGGGATGCTGTCTGCCCAGCTGGTGCCTTTGGAGTGTGTGTGTGGGACCCTGTCCACAAGAAGAAGTCCAGAACAATTCTGGCATTGCCTGAGTGGAAGCACCATTCAGCATCAACAGCCCAAATTTTAGGAAGGGTTTGTCAGCATGAGGAGCACAACATCCCTCTATCTCAGCAGCCTTTGTTGTGCATCATGAAACCCTGTGCCAGGCAGGCACTCTGCACTCCCAAAGCTGCCAGACACCCCAGCAAGGCACTGGGAACCACCAAACTGCCCCTCTCACACTCCAATCTCAAACTTTTCTGTCACCCAGAAACATCTCCCTTGCTCCTCACTTTATTTGCAGTAACCCATTCAGCAAAACCTCTGTGAGCTCTGTTCCTGTTCCCTGGGCACAGATCTGTGTAGGGGTATTCTACCTTGGTGATGGAATCTGCACAAGAAAAATGAAACCCTTGGTCTATGGTGGCTGACAGATGCCTGGACAACAGGATGAGTGCTCTGGCTCAGGTCTGTGCCCTGCACACTCCCTGCAGGGCTGAGCTTTGAACCTGGAGACTGGCTTGTGTGTTCCTCACAAGTGTTTTCAGGCAGCTGCTTTCTCACAGGAAAGTTGCATATATAGTTCCATAAACATGGGAGGAGGGAGGATGCCTGGAATGGTTGGAGAGACTGGCAAGAGGAGATATTGTTGAAAATAAATTCAGCTCTGGCAAGCTACCAGTAAAAGATGATCTAGTCTTGGATGCCTCTGTCTCCTGCTTAAGAAAGATAAAATCAGAATAAAATAGGTGAATAAAATGACAGGCTCACTTCAGCTGTCAGTACTGTGTGCCCTCTGAGAAATCTGCTTCAGAGGGAGCAGAGAGAAGACTGAGCCCTCTAACAGGCTTTGGGTAGGTCAGTGGTGAGTTCTCAGCCACAAAACTGAAGTCAAAGGCTCTGCACTGCACACCACAGCTGCCCAGATGTGCAGCTGTAAACTGCCAGTGACCTAACGCACAGATTGGTGGCTGAAGAAGAATATATAGATGGGAAATCCTGCTACAGAGGCTTAGAACAGTGGTAGAAAATGGGAAAGATTCTCTCTTTATAATAAAAAAAAAGGAAAATGAAGACTAAAAGTTGTTTCTGTTGTTAGAAAGTTATTAACACTCAAGGGTTTTCAAGTGAAAGATTTAGAACTTCACAAAGTGAGTAATCTCAGGGCTGCCTCTTTGAGTTAAAGTCTATGGAAGGATGCCAGTTTATTTTATATGGTTAACACTGAAATAATTCTTAACTAATACAGCTTGTCATTGCTACAAAACCTGAGCTCATTGGAGCCTTGGCCCAACAGAGCATCGAATGCACACAGCACAGGGCTTAGACATGACCATGTGCCACCACTGGGACCCTCTGCTCCATGAGGCTTTGGGGTAGGAGGTCAGCAGCTGATAAAAGAGCAGTTTGGAGATGGTCCATGTACAGCTGGGGAAGCTGCTCCTGCAAGAGGCTGGGAGCACTGGGGGAGGCTGGCTGTGGCAGAGTGCTCCTGACCTTGCTGCTCCTGGTGAAAGGCAGCAGGGTGGAGCAGGAGGCTGTGCTCCATCATGCTGCAGGGCTCCTGTCAGGCTCCACGGGCAGAGCAGAGAGCAGTTCTCATTTTAAAGTCACACTGGGGGACTAACATTTCAGCAGGCAGGCTGGCTGGGCTCAGCAGAGGGCCCGGAGCTCCCCCAGGAGCACTGCAGGGCTCTGGGATGTGCTTTTCCTCTGCTCCTGGGGCAGAGCTGCCCAGTTCTTTTGAGATCCTTAAAGCAACGTGCTGAAAGTGGAGTTAAGGACCCAAACCAATTTGCAAGTGTGTCCCTTGGGCGTGACAGATATGGCAGGGATGTCATTGCAGGAGGGTCACTCAAAGACAATATGCTGATCTGGGCTCTTCTTCTTCTGCTGCAGGTTTGGGCAGTTCCCAGCTCCTGTGGTTTTGCTCTACCACCAAAAGCAGGACAGTGGCATCAGCCTCACGCCTGTAGCAGAGTGAGTTTTTTCCTTTTTCATGGAAGGAGTTTGTTTCTGATGGCAAGAGGAAGGTCAGGGAGGCACCCACCAGCCTGGACGTGCACTGGCTGACGTGAGGCTCTAGCAAAACTACTGCTCTGGCTGGCAGATAAAGTTCCTATTCTGGAGAGATTTAAGGATCTGCAAGGATTCCTGTTTTAGCAGTATCAGCCAGGAAGACATCTGTTAACCATGACATGATGTTTTCCTCCTCCCCCTGCCCCACAGCATGAAATTCTTCTACCTCTGACTGTTTATGTTGCTGTAGAGATTGTAGACTCTCCTACGAAGGCAAGCAAAATAATTCTCCAGGGTGAACTAGAACTTAAATAGGACTATTACAATTAAGAGAAGCTGTAGAGTTTGTCTTAGGGAAGTATTGAAGCTGCTTTTTAACAATTGTCCAGACTGTTTGTGGTATTACTTTCAGAGCTGTGACAGGGAGGTGTGTACACCCTTTCAAGCCAGGAACTTCACTGCAAAAAAACAAGACAAAAAGGAAAGCACTTCTCCTTCCCCACAGCCATCTCCACGAAGGGAGCTTGGCTACTCCTTGAAAACAACCAAGGACTTGCAGTTAAAAAACTCCTGCAAGTCAGGACTGATTCAGCTCAGTAGAATTACAGGACTCTGAAGTCAATGTCAGTGATGGGAAACTCAGGCTCCCCAAGAGCAGGGGGAACCGCCTGTGTTTTGGAGTAAACTCCACCCCACATTTTGTCCTCCCTATGCTTCAGGAGGAAGCCTGCAGAGCTCACTGCTGCAGCATTCACAGAGGCACTCGTGGAGACAACCTTCCCTCTGCCAAGCACCAGTGCCAAATGCTGGCCCAGGAGCAACACTTTCACTGCACATTGCAGCTCTCCAGGTGAAACACAGCGTTGGGAGCTGCCACCAGAGCTGCCCCAGGCTGCTCCAGCACTTGCAGGAGGCAGGAGCACAGCTCTGTCCTGCCCAGGCCCAGAGACTGCCTTTAATCTGTGCAGGACAAGCTCTGTGGTCACTTGGCAGAGGGCTCTCACTGCCTCCGTGGCCGTGCATGCTCAGGAGAGGTTTCATGCATCCACAGGTTTCTCTCTGTCTTCAGACTGTGATTTGCTTTCATTGCTGCAGGTGCCAATTTTTATATTTGGGGAAGAAAAGCATTTGAAATGACAGCCTATTGTGCTCCTGTGAACTGCAGGGTGCAAGAACACGAGAGGAGTCAAGGAAGTCCAATATGGATGCAAGGGAAGTTTCCCCCAGAGCCAACGTGGCCCTTTGCTCACCACAACACACAAACCCTCCTGACCTGCAGCCCGAGCTGCAAGATCCTGCTTAGCCTGCAAGGTCCCAGCTCACCCCAGCACTTCTTTTCCTCCCTTACTCAGTTGAAGGAAGCACCAGCCCCTTATGAAATTCATCAGCCAAGCACAGAACAACCCCCAGCAACGTTTTGGTTTCTTGCAGAGCTGTGCAGCCTCTGTGTGACATCCCAGTGGTGCTGGTTTGGCATGGGGCAGGTGGAGTCCCTGAAGGACAGGAGGGCTCTTGGCACGTTCCTGTGATTCCCACCAACAAAAGAAACCACAGCACTTAATGTCCTTCAGCCCTTTCTTAGGTTAGTGCCAGCCTTCAGAGAGGGAGAAGAGACCTTCTCTCTACAGACCCTCGGGCAGTGCTGAATCACTGACAGCTGGGAGGCAAATCCAGGCAAAAAAACCCTCCAAAATAAGAATTTTTCCAGACACAGCAGTAATCGACCCCTAGAGAACATGAAAAGCAGAGAGACCTGCACATATATTCTAGACAAACAACACTGACTTTAACAATTGCCTTTGAGGTCTGTTTTTTCACCTCTCAAGTATCTCCTCACCCCTACCACGGTGGAGATCCCCACTCAGCTCCTTTTTTTTGCAACAAAAGTACAAAGACAGACCTCAAAATGCAGTGGTGAGCCAGCCCATGGAAAAGGAAGGCACCCAACACCCACTGCTGGGTGGAGACCTCCCCTGCAGGATGCTATCCTCACCCAGCCACATCCACCTCAACGCCAAGGGGAAAAGCAACCAAAGGTCTCAGGTGATCCTAGAGGACTCTGCCTGGGGAACATCTGCAGCCTGAGGAAGGTCAGAAACACAGTGACTGCTAAAGCTAGGTTTGACCTGCATGCTGGTGACCCATGGCTTTCTCCTGGAGGGAAGGCAGGTCCCTCTCTATGACCTGACAGCTGTTTTCCCACCCAGATGTAGCTGCCATAAAAGGCTGATGCTTTGCAGGTTGGCAGCCAAAAAATAGCTTGCCAACCCTAAAAGCAAAGCTGGCTGAAAGCAAGCAGAGGACATAGTGGACTTCCCAGCTGAACATTTAGCACAAACACAGCCTCAGAGCTCAATTCAAGCCCCCCTGTGCATCCAAAACACTCCTGCCTCCAAGGTGATAAGCTTCAGTCTACACAAAACACTTAAAACCCATTTATTCTGAAGAAGGAGCACCAAAGAGCCCAATTAAACCAGTAAGGACCAGGATGGGGGGCAGAACACCTATAAGGACTATATATTTACATAAATTAGCAGTTTCTTAAACAGTATCCTCTGTTCCAAGTTAAGTGAGGACATGGATGGCACTTTAGACCTCAGCCTTTCAAAGCTTATCTTATTTGTACCCAGATAAGAGTACTAGGTCATCACTTTGGGGGAAAAAAAGGCTTTTCCCTGTTGCCTACTACTGCTTCAGATGTATAATTCAGGGAGATCCATGCATATGATGGCACTGCATCTTGCAAGAGTCCTAAAAAACCAGCACACCAAAGTCCACGGACCTGCTGCAACTGAAAAAAGAGAGAACCCAGGTCTCCTACCACAGAAAATACTGAGCTGGAGCACAGATCAAGGAACAGTTCTGCATCTGTGTTGTTGCAGGTTTGGGTATAATGAAAAATAGAAAAGCTCTGCAGGTAATTGCTGCACTTAAAGAAAGGACTATCCCATGGTGAAATAAATCCCTGGGAAACAGAGTCAGTAGACACCAAAGAGCTGTTCCAAGGAGGGAATGATAAGCATCAAAACACAACACAGCTTCATGGGTTTAGAAAAACTCTAATGGCCAGCCTCCTATTTTGTAATATTGCCAATTAGAGGAAGCATAAATTGTCCTCTGTATGCCAGAGGAATTGTTCAGACAAGCCTTTCACCTAAAGCATTTATGAAACACAGAGATAACAAAAGCATTTACTTTTGTAATACCTCCACGAGTTTGTTTTCACATGTCCAGGTAAGTCATTGTCACTTAGAACAAAGCATTCCAAACAGCTCTTATTAGTAGATTAAAAATAAGAATAACAGTCTCAAAATATGGCCAAATACAACCTCAACCTTCAAAATACTGGGAACAAAATCTAGCTGGGCTGCAGCTCCTTTTGCAGATCACTTACCATGTATGAAGGAAAGATTAGAACCCGCTTGTGTTTGCCACATGGCCACTGTGGGTCATCTAAAAGATTTGGGTCATATTCAACAAAGTCCCCCAGGTCGCTACCTGTAAGACAGTGGTAAACACAAGGAAGGGATTAATTACAAGAAACCTCCAGACTTAATAAAAGTGCCAAAGAAATGAACAGATAATGCACAAGATGATTTTCATAAGAGATTTCTGAAAGGGCCAAAAGGTTTCTTTAAATCTTGAAAACTCTGAAGTATTTCAACACTGACACAGTCTAGAACGTTCAAGAGGAGCTGCAGCTTTTGAATTGCCTGATAAATGTCAATTTAGGGCTCAGCCAGCTCCAAAATTATACAAACCCCCACAATGGCTTCTTATTCCCAGCAACAAGTTCTCATCTGTTTATGCAGGTGTTTTGATTTGTTTCATTTAACTTGCCAAAATATCTTAAGCCTATAGTGCTTTGGCTTCTGTTTTATGTCTGGCTTTGTACACATCACCATCATCTCCAGCCTCCTAAAGGTCACGAGTGCGAGTTTACACCTCCAGCTGACGTGTGGCCACTGCAGGTTTTCCCCAGCAGAGGAAGGTAACGATGAGCCTGACGCAGGAGTGACGATGCCAGTGACAGCCAAGTGCCAGCAGTCTCGGTGACTTAGCTTTCCACCCCCCCTAAGCCAGCTTTGCTGAGCAAACAGGGAACGAGCCGCCTTCCACCCCTGACACGAGAGAGTGGGCCTAATGTAAGCAAAAAAAGGGGCTCAAACACGACACGCGTCCGTCCCTCCCGATCACTGCCCGTCATGAATACGCGTGTGCCACGCGTGTGTCACGTATGAACACGTGTGTGTCCCGCATGAACACGTGTGTGTCACGCGTGTGTCCCGTATGAACACGCGTGTGTCCCGTATGAACACGCGTGTGCCACGCGTGTGTCACGCATGACCACGCGGGCGTGTGCCTCTCGGGTGTCACGTATGAACACGCGTGTGCCAAGCATGAACACGCGTGTGCCACATGTGTGTGCCACATGTGTGCCACGCAAGAACACGCGTGTGCCTCGCGTGTCACGCATGAACACGTGTGTGCAGTGTGCCACGCAAGAACACGCGTGTGCCACGCATGAACACGCTTGTGCCACATGTGTCACGTATGAACACGCGTGTGTCACGTATCAACATGTGTGTGTCACGCGTGTGCCACGCAAGAACACGCGTGTGC
>NW_008593000.1:4078-4721 GCF_000691845.1 Merops nubicus | reverse complement strand
CACCTTCCCTCTGTCCTTCAGAAATTAAAATAAATAAATAAATATTTGAATAGGATATTTGATCAGTTTTTATTCCTCACACATAAAAATCCCAGCAGTTTGCAATGCAGAAAATCATTGTTAAATTTGTATGTAAAATGGTTTTATTTACCTAAGAGATGTAACAGGGTTTAAAAGAGTTAGATAACCATCTTGGTTTCTCAGCTGGTTTTTACAGTCTATATTGTAAGACCATTAAAATTTCATTATCAATTTGAAATTATTTAAAATTAAATTGGAAACAAAATGAATAATTATATTGTGCACACTGTTCTAATTACTAAACTTCTGGTAGTGGATAAATCGATTGACTCTCTATTTCAACATTATTCAAAGTTATACTCTTCCACTAAATTAGCACCAGAAGGGGATTATGCCTATAATAATTGATGTCACTGCAGCTGGCAGGAAAATATCTGGTTTGAGAGTTAGGCAGAAGGTTGTGAACTTCTTGGCTAATTTCCTCTTTGCTATTCATTTTTAGAAAGAGTAGGATGAACGAATGATGCAAAATATTCTCTTTGCTCTAATGTCCATCAGTTTCAAAGCCTCGGGCCCACAATTAAGAGGTAATATTCTACTATTTTTTGTATTGTACCCTGCC
>NW_008593000.1:0-4047 GCF_000691845.1 Merops nubicus | reverse complement strand
CAATTAAGGGGTAATTTTCTTTTTTTTTTTGTTTTGTCCCCTGCCACTACATTGTTTTGTCCCCTGCCACTATATTCCCAGTCAGTGTACAAAATTACTTCCTTGAATCATCAGCAAAGCTGCTTTTTTTTTAGCATTAATATTGCTATTGTATGATATTTAAAAAAAAAAAAAAAAGGAAAGAAAAGAAAAGATAATAAAATGTTTGTCTGCTTTCTTCCCTTATTGCTTTTTCATGTTTATTGTAACCTTATAGTATAGATCAACGACTTTCTGGTGTCTATCAGACCATCATGTAGGTGTCACCAGTTGAGTAGAAGTATATAATATATATAAAGTTATATATAATACATAGATATATGTTTATATATATTCTCATATATACATAAAGTTCTATAGACATATAAAATGTTCTACATATATATGACATATAGTCCATAATCATGCGTCTTCATTGTGCAATAATGGATTTTTGACAAACTGTTACCTTTAAGGAAGACACAGCAGTAGGATGAGGTTTGAGGGCAGATTAGATACCATTGCTCTCATATTTGATCAGGAGTACATGCTAACACTAAATATCTACTTCATTTTCTTTCCCCTGCAAAGATTGTTTAATTACAACAAAACATTCTTTTCAAATAATAAATAGCGAAAGGTAAACAACCATCTAACTATCTGATAACAGTATCTGCAGACAGTAGGTCAGAATTCCCAGCTCAGATGAGGGTGCCCAACTGTTGTTCTCTTTCACTTTCTTGGATATCTGCCCTCCCTCCCCAGCATTTTCAGGGCAGGGAGCAACTGCTCTCTTTTTAAAGTATGGAAAAAAACATCAAAGTCTTCACTTTTAGAACATGCATATTTTCATTAAGAGCTTGTAAAAACCCACAAATTTTAAGAAAAAAAAATATTCTGTAAATGAATTTTGGTGTGATACAAACATATATGTTTGTTAGTTGGAAAAGAAGACAGTGATCCATAAATTCCATGCACTGATTTTAAGGTATCAGATCTTTTAACGACCATCACAAGCTCAATTCTACTTTAGAAATACTGCAAAAAAAAAATACTTGATATTATCTAGCAAGTGGGCTTGCTATCACTACTGTTTAGGATATTTCCATGTACTTCTCTCCAAACCCCTAACAATGGGTCCAAAGAGCATTGCTCCTTAGGAAAAAGCAAATGGACATGATGCAAATTTTAAATGTTGCCTGTTTGTTTTCCTGACTTTTACTATATCAGATAGTTTTGAAATAAGTTAAAAAAATAAAGACTGTTTCTGTTTGTCTTTTCAACAGTCTCTAGATTTTGAATAACAGTAGGAATGATCAAAATACCAAGGCAGACAAGTGAAAATGTCATGTTTAAAAGCATACTTTTCTGCACTTTTGTTTCACTCTTTTCTTGCTCATTTATTTTGCTGACTTTTTCTCTTACAAAATCATGTATTGCAGCTGTTACTCATGTCCACGTGGGGTCAGACTTCTACATCTGTCATGAATAGTTAATACTGTATAATTTAGACGGTAGTAATCTGACCTTCTAGGCTGTCACACATTGCACATAGCTTTAAGTGGATCAAGCTGAATTTTGCCAAAAAACACAAAAATAATAACAGTGTTGAAATAACACAATTAGTGAAGCAAACTTGATTTATTTCTCTGTGTCAAAACTTCAAAAATCAATCAGGAATATATTCAGCTGTATTTAGAATCACAATAAGGAAAATAATCAAGACAAGGATGTACATACGCAAATCAAAACAGTTGACCTCATCATTGCAAAATTAAGAAAATCTCAGACATCTAGTTGTGTATTTTTTTATTTTTTTTTTTTTATGGTGCCCTATAATGGGTGCTTAGGTAATGAATTTAAAGAATGAATTAATTACAGCATGATTCCTTCCATGTAAGTGTTAAAGTTCTCATAATTTTCAGCATATCAACTTTTATTTGCACATGTCTTCTGTGAATCTTTATAATTTTTAAATCCATTTGTAGGTTCCTGAACTGCTGGGATTAAGCTCCTAGCCCTAAATGAGGGTTGACATATGGATGATGTCCACAACCAGGCAAGAAAGACCCTCTTGGTTGGTTTTCACCCAGAGTCTGGCCAGCCTTGGGTGGGAACTGATTAGGAGATCACCACCAGGTGTCCCCCCCTTCCACATTAATGGGGAGGCGGGGCAAAAAGCCACCTCTAGAAGAGCTGACTCTACTTGTAGTGGGTTTAAGAGGTAGGTCGATGCAGTGCATGTGTTGTGTGGGGATTTTGATTATTGAAAGGGCTCCCTGACTCTTTATGGCAAGTGGGGTTACCAGGATGGTGGGATCAGGTCATGAGTTTCTATCAGGGAAACTGCTACATAACTGGACTCATTGCCTGGCTGATTCCATCTCCCATGGCATGGCTCCTGATGCAGCTCGGTCCCTTCTTCACACAAGACGGCTGTGGGTGAGTGCATTGACTTTTTCTTCCCTCTGGCTGGCTGGCAATCTGGATCTCTGGTGTGTGATGTGGTAGCAGAGGGGGAAGTTTGGCTGCTGATCTGCCTGTTGGTAGTAATATCACTCTCTATTGGGCAAGTGGTCTGCAGAAGTGTTCCCTAACCAAAATATCCTGTTACATGTAGTTGTAACTTGTTATACACTGTATAGAGAGGGGAGAAAAAAAAAAAAAGCAAAACTAAAGCTCCCTGTGACTGTCTCTTCATATATATATAATGTCTTTGACTTTTTTTCTGTTATAAATAATGGTCAAGAATTATTTTTATTCATGTTTTTCTGAAAATCAATTTGTCACAGACATTTCCAGTTACTTTGGTTTTCAGTTGTGAAGTCCTGGTCTCCTTAATGTATTACCATAAGGTATTTATTTTTATTTTCATGCTATTGTTTGCACTTTTTCAGTTCCACAATATCTTTTAGAGATAAGGATGAAAGATGCACTCCCAAGTTTTCAAGGAAACAAGCTATGATTTCTAAGATAAGTATGCTTTTGATGTTGTTCTTTATTCCTCACTTGCTAGTGTTTCTAGTTATCTTTTTCATCATTTGTGTGTATTGAAAGAATCATCCTAGTGTCTTTTTGTTTGTTTGTTTGTTTATCCATGTTATTTAACAAAGTGAGGGTGCTACGGTCCAATTCGGCCCCCAATAACTACTCCGGGGTGAAATTAAGACATAACTGAGGTCAGATGTCACTTGGCAACCAAACAGCACTTTATTTGTGCTTTCACAACTTGGTGAAAGAAAAGGCAAAAGAAGGAAGGAAGTTAGAAAAGAGAGAGAGACTGGCATACCACCCACACGATCCGACAGCCAGATTCGTGGTGGGGAATCTTCCAGATGGACCACCCACACGCTCCAACAGTGTCCCGTTGGATGGATTCACAGTGGGGAGGCTTCAAACTGTCACTGTTGCACGTCCATTATTTATTGTCCAAGTTCCCTCCCCTTCCTGGGGATAGTAAATCAGTTCTCAGATTTGATGTTCATTGGCTTGCCTCTGTGTAGCATCACTCCAGTGGCCGATGCCACTGGCACATGCCCAGTACTGTCACAGGAGGGTTTCTCTTTGGTTTTCAGGAGGGAGGCGGGTGTACCCCAGGGCCCAGGCTCATGTGGTTTGACAAATGGGGGGGTGAGGGAGGGCAGGTGCTGTTTAACCAGGTTTCCCTTTTTCAGTACTTTCTGATGCTTCTGTGTTTGATGGCATTGAAGCAAATAACTTCTACACAGTCTTCTCTAACAAACACTTTTACAAGAAATAGCAATGATGTTTGAGACAACAAAGCAATGGTCCCTTACAGGGGGAGGGTACACTTTTTTTTTGTTTTTTTTTTTTAAGGATTGTCCCTTTTTTATTGCTGCTGTTTTGTTTTTATTTTTCTCTCAGAATATGGTGAATAGTTGCATGTTCAATGCCACTACTTTATTTGCATTCTATTTATCTTTAATGTAATAAATTAATGACTTTTAGAAATTAGCTTATTTTTCATTTAAAAATTAGTAAAATTTTCCCTGATTTGGAATTCTGAGT
>NW_008592999.1:0-25022 GCF_000691845.1 Merops nubicus | reverse complement strand
TAAAATTTATAGCCCCATAGGTTATAAGCACATTTTGAGCTTTTTTTTAGTAAGGGTGTATTATGTGGAGATTCCAGTAATGAAAATACGGCCAAAATATTTCCCCATTGAAATCTCAGAAAGCTAACCGATGCCATTCATTGTTCTGCCAGCCTTCTTACAACTTAAAAATAGATACTCTGGATTACTATAGGTGCTTCTAGGACTTCATTCTGTAACTTGCACACCTTTATGTGCTAATAATAGGCAGATATCTCAAGCTATATTGTGGCAGAGAACCTTTAAATATGCCTGTGCTGCCCTGTGAGGTAGGGTGTGTACAGAGGAAATGGCAGGCACAGGATCATTAAGGGTGGAAAAGACCTCTAAGATCATCAAGTGCAGCCATCACCCAGCACCACTATAATCATGAAACCATTTCCTCAAGTACCACATCTACACGTTTTACACCTCCAGGGATGGTAACTCCACCACCTCCTTGGGCAGCCTGATCCAATGCCTTACTACTCTTTCAGTAAAGAATTTTTTCCTAGTACCCATTTAAACCTCCCCTGGCACAACTTGAGTCCATTTCCCCTTAAGGAGGTGTATTGCATCCAGTCCAGAATAGTTGCAAGATCTTTGTTTACCATTTCCCACACTCAAAAGAAGGGTAAAAAACTAGAGGGGAAAAAAATAGAGGTGTACTAAACACTTGAATATATATTAAACTCACTTTTTAGAGTTGTGTTACTTTATTATAGTCAGTATTCTTCCCCCTCACATTGCAAATTTCAGAAAACTTTGAAAGAATAATAAGAATAAATTTGCTTAGTCTGAAAAGATCCATTTAAAAATAATCTTAAGTTAAATATTTCTAATATCAAGCTTTATGGATAATAGCTTTTCTTAATCCATGTAGCTTTTGATAAATAACTCTCTTGTCTAACAAGCAAGAAGATATGGGTGACTCAGTACATACCTGAAAACATAGAGCTGTTGGAAATGCTTTATAAATGTTCAAGAAAGGGTGAAGTGAAGGAATAAACAGCGTTAAAACAATTCACAATGCAAATCTATACAGTAGACATTGGCTGCAGTAGGCACTTTATAACATACAGCTCTTCACAAAACTTAAAAGCATTCATAGGACTTCTGTGTATTGTAACATTCCATAACAATTAGATTGAGAAATTGGTATAGCCTTTGCTGAAATATGAAAATTAAGTTAACTAATTGAAATTTAAAGTTTGAAATCCCTGCTTTTTTGCTTACTCTGTGTACAAAAGGAAAATGTTTGTTCCAAAAACAAATGATGCATGGCAAATCTTAGGATTCTGTATATATAGTAGGCATTAATCTGCCTGATGAAAGTAGAAAAATAATTTACTAAAGTTCTCTCATTGTCTTGTTTAATGCTTAAAATTAACTTATGAAAAGTATGTATGGGTGAATGATGTTTAAAGTATGCTGCCTCCTTCCTGAGTTTAAGAAGCAAAAACTTGGAATCATCTTTAATTTTTTGTCCATTTTTTGGTATGTCTTCTCTTATTTTACACTTTGTGGTCAGCTTTGTTTGTTTCTGTATGTCCTGTGCTATATTTCTAAAATTTTAAATGTTCCATGTTTTTGCTATGTTAGGTCTTCAAATGTGTAGTTATGTGGAGAAAAGATGCATAAGGATCTAGATGTAAAATAAGGACTAGATGTAAAATACTCAAGTTCTAGTTCTCTTTTTAAATAAGAATGTTGTTTGCATGCAGCGTTGACTATGTGCACATATACATATCTGTAGTTCAGATTGGGTAGAATTTAAATTATTCACAACCTGTGCAGCTATAAGGATCTGCTTAATTCACAAATAAAACTGGTAATGCAAATATTAATATAATTGTAACTTGTTGAACAGGACTTCTTCCTTAAAGGGTGTAGAGGTGCTACAAGGCTGAGAGTGCAGCCTGTGGTACAAATCTGGCGGGGCAGGGGGTCGTAACTCAATAGTAAGATTAGTCCACTAGTGCTTATGCAACCTTGTTAAACTTACTGGAGTTTTCACTGTGTGAGGACATTTGGAGCAAGCCTAATGGGCTTAGCAAAGCAAACAGTTGGTGAATTGATTACAGTAATGTCCATTATCAGAACCTTTCACTCATTAGGATGTTTTGATGAGCTGAAGGCTAAAAACACAAGCTTAATAATGTGGTTGAACTGAGTGCCATGTCCTTAAAAGTCATGCTGAGAATAACTGTTGCCAAGTGAGGAATAAGCACTCTTCAATTAACAACTAAAAAAGGGCAGTTTTGAACTCTATTTACTTATTTCTAAAGAAGCTTCCAATTTTGTCACTGACAGAATTTGTAGAGTGTTTTTCTAAGTTTTTGCTTAAAAGTGAGCAAGAGTCAGTTTGAAAGTGGTTTTTTTTATGTAGTCTTTTTATTGGGTTTATACTTTGTTTCTATGATTACTGACTCATCAGAGCCTCTGCCAATATGTAAATTTCAGTTTCTGCAGGGAAGGGATGATTGTTCTTGAAGGCTAATTGTTTCTTTAATTTGTTTTCTGTGAACTGGGATTTTTAGCCAGTGCCTTCTAGCATTTTTCCATATTCTTTATTTAATAAACATACAAGAATGCTGGGTTTTGTCACTGTTGTTATAAGTAGGTGTCTTAAAACACTGAACCTTCTAAGGAAGAAATATCTTAGATACAGGATCTTTCTGCTTCTATTGCAAAACTTTAGCATAACTTTTTAAGCTTCATTTTATTAAGAGATTTCTAAGAAGCGGCTAATGGTTAGTTTCTCTCCTATAGGTAAGCTAGCTAATTACATTTGAAGTGTTTAGTTTTAATGCAGCAAGAGTATAGTAAAAAATAAAATCAAATCTTGAGTGATTTTTTAAACTTTGTATGTACAGATATTAAAATGCTTTTCTCTTTCTCTTCTGACATTTTTATAGCGAGTAGAAAACGGTGACTTCAACTGGATTATTCCAGGAAAATTTTTGGCATTTAGTGGACCTCACCCAAAAAGCAAATTGGAAAACGGTAGGGTGTATATTTGAATACTATTGTATGATCCTGTTTTTTTCCAGCATGTTAAACAGTCACAACAAATGAGCAGAATATTATACAGGTTTATAGATTAATTTTCATCTTCAGAAATAATCATACAGTTTCATGTACAATCACAGAACTTTATTCCAAAGGTTTTAGAAATTTGCTAGAAGAATTCAAATTCTTCTAACAGTAAGTGACTTTTATTCAGTGACAAAGTGCCTGAGAAATTCAGGTCTCTTTTCTCTTGGAACCTGACACGTGATATGATAAGTACGGGGAATTAAAGTTGAGTTGCATAAAGCAAAGGATAGTGTATTAAGAGTTACATAACAAATGCCAGGAGAGGCTTTAAAAAGAAGCTTGCCTTTGCTACTGAAGATTCTTGTGGCAGTGGGAAGAACCTATGAGACTGTAATGGAATAAAAAAGAGAAAATTAACCAACAGAAGAAAGCAGAGATTTGATCCAGCTAAAAGGAAAATCAGTCATTTAAAAATATTTGAAAGTTTGTTCTTTTGTTTGCTTTCCTCAGCTTTTGCTTTCACATTTTCTTTGTGACTGGAATGCTGCTAACTGCATAGGGTCCACTGAAGGTTTAAACAAAATCCATGGATACTTTAGGTTTCTTTCCCAGTCACTGTTACAGCCTCTTCTTGCAGATAGTTGGGGTTTTTTTAATTGCTTAAATTGTTCCATAGAATATGGAAAACCTGTGTTTCATATTTAACATGTTCAATTTAGCAATTTTCAGTTATGAGGCTGCAAATAAGCCCCACACAGATGAGTGTAAGTACACATTACAAAGCTACATTTTTCTCATTATGTTGTGACTCTAATTGCATTTACTAATGCATATGTATGACTTGTAGAAATGCCCCAAGTTTTGTGAGGAAGCTTTTGGACTTTGAACAGGAATAAAAATTCTGGAGATAAATAGTGACCTTCTGACTTCTGTGGTAGTGATGTGGTTCCTGTGTTTTGTTTACAAGACTTAATTGTTAATGGAAAAGAATAAACTATATGTTACATACATACCTCCCTGTGGATGTGTGCACAACCTCATCAACAGAGAACGTCTGTTTGGTGAAAGTGTCCTAAATAGTTGTGGTGTGGTTCATCTTTGATCTCCCTCCCTGCCTCCCCATCCTCATTTAGAGGATCCTTTTGTCTCTCAACTGAATCAAGGCACTAAAGCTTATTACTTCACAATGGAGCAAGAATATTTCTGATTTATCATTTGAATATTCCTCTTCTCCACAGTATAGATCACCAATCTATTGTCGTCATAAACACTGTTTCCTCTTAAAGCATGTTCTTACTCTTTAATCTGCAGCCTGACTATAAATAAACAGCTGCTCTGATCCTTTTTTTAATTATAGTGGTCTTCATGAGCATTTTGTGGACCATTTTTTTTTATGTGACTTAACATGTTTAGTCTGAATAAAATATTAAAGCATTTTCAGTGTTTTATGTTTATCATTCAAAAAAGGTTTTGGGGTCAATTTTGATTAGTAGGACTTTGAACTTCATCTATGCCATGAAATAACTGTTGCTTTATTTTTTTATAGGTTATCCTCTTCATGCACCTGAAGCCTACTTTCCCTATTTCAAGAAACATAATGTCACATCAATCATAAGACTAAACAAAAAAATTTATGAGGCAAAACGCTTCACTGATGCTGGTTTTGAGCATTATGACCTGTTCTTCACAGATGGGAGCACGCCAAGTGATAGTATAGTCCAGAGGTTCCTGAACATCTGTGAAAATGCTGATGGTGCTATTGCTGTACATTGTAAAGGTATGCCCACTTTATTTCTCAGATAGAAACTTAAGAGAAGTGGAAATCCATAGTTTATTCCAGAAATGAAGCATTTTAAAAAAAACCCAACACTTTCTGGTTGTGCACGTAGTGCTTTATGGTACTTGAGTGAGTTTATGAGAAATATTTATTATTTCTATCTGCATATTAAGTTCTTTCATCCTACACTTCTGCTTACAGGTACTGACAATCTGTTGTTCATTGTTCTGGTGTTTTTCCTTAATATCACTTGAAGGCATTGAGTTTTAGTTGATGGAGTTTTGTCTTTCGTATTGCGCTTTCACAGCATTATGATAATAGGCTAGGAAATGCAAAAGATTGAAAGGTTTTCTTTCTGCATTTTTCTGTCGAACATGACTTCCAAATTTCAAGTTAATGTGAGTTATTGTGATGCCAGCATTTCAAATCAGCCTATTTCAGTAAATCAGCCAGAAAATACACAAAACATGCTCAGTCAAGAATGATTAACAAAGGCTTTGAAGGGTTCAGCTTGACTTATGTTTAGAATTGTCTAAGGACATTGTGGAGATGAATTTCTTGCTGGTCTGAAACAAGAATAGTGCTATTCATAATTTTTCCATGAACAATAAACACACATATCGAAGATAAGTTTGTTTGCTAACTAATTGTTCCTGTGGCTAGAACTCAGAAATTCTGGCATTAATCACCTAGACATCTGCTAACTGACAAAAAGAGAGTATAAACTATTGATCAGCAGGATTAGATTGTTATTCTTCAGGCTCAGTTGCTAAAGGAATACAGTATGTTTTGCTGGTGACCTAGATATGCACTTGCTAAACTGAAGTTTTTTTGGTCTTTTATCTGACCATTTAATAAGCAAATGAACAATCTCATTCTTTTTAGGTTTTACACCGTTCTAAATAAGCCTACACAAAGTTAAATCAACAGTTAACTCAGAGTTCATGTATTGTCTGTAGTTTTCTTGTAGTCTTATTGCAGAAGCATTCCAAGCACAGCTTCCATACTGGACATTGCTTGTTCTAGAAGTTACAGAATGGTTTATTGCAAAGGGTTGCTGTGGAAAGTTTGAACATTAGCAGTAGCTCAGAGAAGAGAACTGAAGTCCTAGTGATGTATATCATTGGTAGATGTTACCTGCACTTTTCAGCAACCATTTTCTTCTTCGGATGTATGTTTAGTATAGTACAGCTCTTGGTTATCTATTTGCATGTTGTATTACTTTTGCCTTTTTAAAAAAAAAAAAAAAAAAAAAAAAAAAAAAAAAAAAAAAAAAAAAAAAAAAAAAAAAAAAAAAAAACACACACACACAAAAAAAACAAATGCAACACACACCTCAAGCCCAAAACTCTCTAACAAAATTTCCCCTTTTCAAATGATTCATTAGAGCTAGTTGTCCAATATACAATTAGGGAACCTTCACTATTTGTGAACTTTTACCTTTATCCGTCTACCTTGAATTGACTTTCCAAAAAGTTATAGCAAGATTTAGTTATTGGTTAACTGTAAAGAGATTGCAATTGTGTATAGAATTGTCAGCAAGGGGATCTGGATGCTTAGGGAGTTCGTTTAGATAGTTGTTGGTGTCTAGACAATAGCTGGCCACCATGAAACTGCACATTGCAAATATTGCATCTGCAGGAAAGTGAAATTCGAACGGGGAGACCCTTTACTAGTAGATAAGACACAGGGCTAGAAAGAGCTTAATCCATACTCTGTAGTTAGGGATTGTCTGATGGTAAAAGCTGATTTTTCTGTCTTTCTGTTCTCCCCTTAAAACCCAGATTAGTTTGTGATTTGGGGGGGAATGGGTTAAATTGTTAAGCTGTTGATGTATAAAATTATATTCTGGTTAACATTCATTGCTGTTTATACTGATAGCAGGAAATAATTTTTGATTATGTATGCTGATTATGATGCAGTAAATAGTTCTATAGGTTGGTTTCACAACAAAACATGCGAAAGGTGGAAGCTGCTTGCTGAGAAGACGTGCTGTGATGTGCCCATCTGTGTGCATGCACTTGAACCTTGATTTGTGAAGTATGTGTGTAGGCCTCTCAAAGGGACTCGGATTTGGGGTTTTACTGCTTTTATAAATGTTTGTGTCAGCTTGGTCACAGCTTTTCTTTTTTTAAATATCAGCCTCTGCGGTTTTTGGTTTTTTAAAGTTTGAAGTAGAACTGTAGAAGTGAAAAGGTGTTCACTGCTGCATGCATTTTTCAATGCTGTCAACTTTTTATAAGTATGATATATTTGTTCTTGTATCTACAGCATTGAAATCCAATGAGGTAACCAGGATAATGAATCAGAATTTCTTTCTTCACATTTTTAGGCACTGAACAACATTTCAAAGGAGTTCTCATATCCCATATTTGATTTGATAATTATGAAATGCTTATGATTTCATATATGAATGTTGATATTTGTGTTTCTGTAGCTGGCCTTGGGAGAACAGGAACACTGATTGCCTGTTACATAATGAAACACTACAAGTTCACACATGCTGAAGCCATTGCTTGGATAAGAATATGTCGACCAGGCTCTATTATAGGACCTCAGCAACACTTCTTGGAAGAGTACGTATACCTTCTTTACTACTAAGAATCAACTTCTTCTTTAAATAACTCTCCATCTTGCACTGTTTATAGGATCTACTTCCTGTCCATTGATGTATATTATTACCTGTTGCAATATATTTAAGGTTAGTCAATTTGGGATTGAAAACAAACTTGGTAGCAATTATCTTCTCTGGAGTGCTATGCATTTTGTCAGCTTAAGGGGCAGAGGGTCTCAAGACTGCAAGTTTGTGTTCTGGGGGGTTTATGAATTAAAGACAAATGTGGTCAAAGTGTCAAGTCCAAATGTGGACAAAAGATCAAATACATAGAAAGGATCGACTTTATATATAGCCTATGATGACACTTGAAATCAGTCTTAGAAGACTATAATTGGTATGTTTCTTTCTCTCTTGTAACTAAATTATGTGGTGGACAGTTCATGATCTCTGTCAGATTCCTGGTATCGTGTATGAAGCATTTCCGATTTGGAGCTAAAGTCATTGGCAAAACACATGTATGATTTAGTACAGCTCCTTCTCAAAACTTTGGGTTGAGAAGATTTCATGTACAGATAATATGAATGGGTGACTCAAGGTTTGTCCTGACTGGAGAGGACAGAAGTGCACTGGCATCACATTATTAAACATTAAATTTAATTTCATAGTGGTTTCTACGTTGTGCATTTACTATTATAGTGGTTATGTTGATATTTTTTAGTTGATACTCTGATGATATTTAATTTGAGGCATTGTTAGTGTTATGAGAAACAAAAAAAAAAAGATTTTTCAAAACTCCACCACAAATGCGTCTTTTTGGAAAAATGATAATGCAGCAGTTCCGCTAGATACTGTGTGAATACAGTAAAACATTCACTGACCTTGCTGCTTAAATTGGATAGGATATCAGAGAGAAAGTATTACTGCAGTTCCTAAAAAAAATTGAGCATGAATGAAGATTCCTATATATTTTCCACTGCAACTGAATGAGCACTTTTTTATTTGAGAGCTGTCCCACCACTGTTCAAAATGCTGTTAATCACAAACCACAAGTGCTCACTGAAGGCAGATTAAACTTCTTCATTAGACCTGATGCTTGGATGATGCATTCTTAAAAATAACTTCCACAACAGAGCAAAACTGAGAGAAAAGTAGGTAGTGTAGTGTTTAGCAAGTGTTGTTTACTGGAAAGATAGGAAAAACAGGGCCCATGTCTTTTCCACAGTGGGTCTAGAAGTACTTTGTTGGATTTTATAGTTGGGCAAAGAGCCTTGAGATTTTTTTCATTCATACTTACATTATTCATAGATAAGAAATGTAGTATTTTTAAGTAAAAATTTTCTCTTGTCCTAATGGCAATAGATACCTGTTTGGACAATCAGAAAAAATTCAAGCAGTATCACCAGTAGTGTCAAAATGGGACTGAGAAAGAAGAAGCTAACATCAGTTGTATCACTCTAAAACAAAATATCCTGCCCTCAGGGCTGTAAAATTGCATCTGATTAAAAAGCTTAAATCTTGCAACTTTGATCTCCCAACCTTCATAGATGTCAAAGCTTCATCTCTTAAGTCCTTTGAGGTTTAATAAGGGAGATCTGAATAGGGTTTTTGTAGACTCTCCCACCCAAATATGTATGGAATTAGTTTGTTACTGTGAATGCAATTCATCTTGAAAGACTTCAAAGGTATTTAAATTCAGGCAGGTTTTCTGGGCTGCTTCTGTTAGATGCAGTAAGCGGCACTCCCTCTCCCTCCGCCCCCTCCTCTTGGTGTTTTCTTGGGATGTAGTGAAATTTTTCTGGAAGTTTTTACTTTTCCTATTTATTACTAAGCAAGTTTAGACAGTTTGGTTCAGACTACTTGGCTCTTAAGCTTTGCTGTAATATTTTGTTTTCAAACAGTTTTCAGACTTGTTTTCACAAGTTTCCAGTGAGTGTATATTGTGGTGTACTTCCTCATTCCTTTTTTCTCTGTTCAGTGCAGGAACTTAATTTTGTTACATTAATACATAATAGGGTCTAAGTTCTTGGATATAACTAGCATGACTGGTAGCTACCCAGCAAACTTCCTTATCAAGGAACAATGCAGACTTGTCAACGAAAGCCTGCTTAGCTCATGGACTTTGTAGTAATTTTTTTCTTTTTTACCACCTATCCGAAGGTTGTAATCTTTCATTTTCTGAAAACTGATACTAGAGTCCTGTTCAACTTTACATAACTGATTGTGTCCACTACAAAGCTACAGCTTAACTGCACAATATCTGTATACACAAAACTTACGCTAATGACAAGTTGGAAATTGCTGTATCATCATTTATTCCACACATGGCATATATAAAAGCATTATATTATATGCATTTTAAAGTTGTGCTTTAAAAGCATTTAAAATACCACTGCAAATTCCTGTTTAGGTTATCTCTTTTCCCAGTAGGATTTTGTAAAATGAAGTGTTAGTACCTATAACATTTCTGTGATGGCTGCAGACTTGTTTAGTGATTCTGGTCTTTTTTTTGTTGTTGTTATTTTTAACCATAGAAAATTATAGGCAGATTTGGTTTCGGATGGTTTGTTTTTTTGTTTGGTGGTTTTTTGTTTTTTTTTTTTTTTTTCAGATGTGCAGAAGATTCTAATGTTGGCAATCTGCAAGAGTAGCATGTTTTCATAGTTGTTTTAGGTGTATGCAAATTTGTTGATATGAATTGATTTGGTTTTGTGCCCTAAAGGAAACAAGCAATGTTATGGCTGGAGGGAGACCTCATCCGATCAATGCAGAAACGAGTAGTTGATGGAAACATTAACAGAGTTCTCTGTGGCTTGAATGACATGTCAATCAGTGACAGCTTGAATAGAGTACAAGACTTGGAGGTAAGAGTTTGTAGGAAAAAATTAAAACAAGCAGAGATGGAGATGATACTTCAATAACTAGCTATAGATAATTTTTAGAGAACTTTTTTTAGGCTTGTATTTGTACTAGTTTGCTTTTTCACAGTTAAACTTTTCTTCTAAAGGCCATGTATATTAGAAGAAATCTCCACTTACAGAAAAAGCTTAAGTTATGTTTAAAACTGTCATAGACGATTTTGCTAACTTCAAAATTTTTGCATTATTTCAAGTCACTCTTTCAGGGTTTTCAGTTGTTTATTGGAGAATGGAGGGGAAAAGAAAACCCAGTTTTGCTCCTGGAAATCTATTTATTCCAAGTTTCTAGCTAATGATGCATAAGTGTTTAGATGTCCATCACTTTATCACAGTATTATGGATTACTGATGTGATGTCTACATTTAGGGTAAGGAAACTATTTCTTGGAAGCACAGACATGAAGTGTGAACTAAAATGAACATCTACTTCTGGGCTAGTGAAAATCTTAAACTCTGACTTCCTACAGTATTTGTGAGAAGAGTTTAGAGGAACTATACATTTGATTAATCCTGCCTTAGCTCTGTAGTAACTGCAGAGCTTTTACACTGCTGACAGAATCCTTTGTGAGGTAAAACAGGGATGTAGTGGGCACCTTCTTAATATAATTAATAGTGTAAATTAAAATTATCATGTCATGTGATCTATCATAATGTGGAAGAGCACCCTGAATGCATTTCTGTAAAGGTGCTGCTTCCCTTTGGAAGTTCAATTTGTGGCTTGGCATCTGTAAAATTAAATATCTAGATTACTAACTGTGTAGAGACGATGTTGTATGCCCCATGAAAACAGTTGGCATGCAGGTGTATTGGTAGAAGTAATGGTTTTGAATGTGAGCCACTACTACCACTTTACTGCTTCCAGTATTCAAGGCAGTTTACTTGCAGGTAACTCAGCCTGTACAGCGTGTAGCAGCTTATGTACAGATTCGCAAAATTCACAGTACTGGTTTTTTTCTGCTGTAACCCTCTCTGTAATATGTATTTCATTTTTTTTTTACGCATTCCTTATTAAAGCTGTTTAACATTCAGTTTTCAAAACGTTATCTCTTAATCTCTTTGGATATTTGGTTATATTTCAAGACCTCATTATGCTAGGCTCTCTAGAAGCTCAAAACAAAGTAATGTCCCCAAAACGCATAAAGTCTTAAGAGTCAGAAGACAAAACAGCTACATGCAGTAACTGATGGGCAGGTAAAGACAGTGAAATAAATTTTATCAGCATTGAGGCTGGATGATAGGTAACAGTGGCCTACCAGATCATCTCCAGTGAGACCTAGCTAAAATATTTTTATTTTCCTGTAATAAATGCAGCACTTGGAGCATCACATCACTTAACTTACATTGCATTACTGCTTTTGTCAATCTTTTTATCTTGGTTGATAGCAGAAACTACTGTTGTTTTATGCAGAGCAATGAGGTTACTTAGACACAGTAAGAACTGCAATAATACAAACAAATATTTGGTCTGAGGTCAAATGAAGCATAACTGTGTAAATTGGTTTCATCTGGCAATTAAAACAATCGCAGTTCTTGTTTTGTGTAAATTTCATATTTCTCTGCTGTTTACTGTCTTTAATACTTAGGTCTTAGAAAAGTATTTTGAGATCAGTCAGAAATTATGAACAGGCATTTAAACAATGTTGGCATACACTTCTAATATCTCTTAGAGTTTTTAATATTTCTAAAGCTAGAAGTAGTAGGATAAAACTCTGAAATCTATTCACCCTATATTCTTTAAGGAATTTTTTTTCTAAACGGTATTTTTCTAGAGGCAATGAGAACTTTTTATTTAAAAAAAATAGTCATTTAGGAAATCTGATTTTTAGCTGTTTTCAAGGATACTAAACTTTATCTAATTCCTTCCTCATCCTGTGCATATCACAAAATTGTGTTACAGCTTCCCTTCCACTTTGCTGATAACTTTAAAAATAGTCGTGGACAAAGGAGTTTAGTTTGTATAAAAACAGACTTCTTTGAAGTTAATAAATATTGGCATTAGACTCAAGCAACCTGAACTGACTTTGAGGTCAGATTCTGCAAACAGCTTCTGAGTGTCCATTTTTGCAATGACAGATTGAATTTATTGGAACTGTGCAGAGACAGAGTAGTGCCCCACGCATGCAGAAGACTGTAGATTAGCCTTTTAGCCTTCTAAATTATAATCTTTGCAAAAGAGATGTGTGATACTTTGAAACTACAGCACTCCTAAGGGTTTGATACATTTCCCTGATTGCGCACTTTGTGTTTCCCAGAAGGATTCTGAAGAGAAAGGCGGCGTGGCAGCTCAGGATGGCATGACACAGGGAGATCAGCTGAAGGCCTTAAAAAGTCGGAGGCGGCCATGTTCTGCTGCCGCTGGAGCTCTGAGGTAATGGGCGAGGTTAAACTCAGTCTGTGCTGTAGGATGTCTCTGGCAAGTACGTGGCCTTCTTTAAGGCAGTGGTGCTAGATGTACCACCTTTGGCGGTGGAAATTTTCTCTAGAGATAGGTATATATTAGTTGCAGATTTAGTTTATTTTATTTTTATTCTGTCTCCCTGTTAAAGGTACCTAGTTATTATGTGGCAGTAAAAGATAAAGTAAAAAAACCCCAAACCTTCAGATTTATGTAGCATTTTAAATCTTTTATGTCAAACAATATTCTTCAATGAACTTAGTTATCTTTTCTATAATAACTTTTCTGTACTCCTTATAGAAATTGAATTTTTTCAGAACCAGTAAAGATGTGGTTTGAAAATAAACCTGAAGTACCTCCCTGTTGTTTAACTGTAAATCACTATAATGACTGTCAGTAGTTCTTAACTCTTGTTGATCTTGTGCTTTAAAGCCAGTAGGAGACATGCAGTTATGCTTTGTGGTCGTGGAAAGGCTTTTTATCCTTTGATGAAGATTGCTGCCTTTGTTTCTATAGGCTGCAAGACACGAAACTGCACACCAGGTCAATATCACAACCTTTCAGGTATTTAAAATTACAGTTTTAAATGTATACTACTCAGGTCTTAAATTTTTCAGTGTTTTGACTTACCAATTGATTAGCAATTTCAGACTTCAGAGAAGTGGCAGGAAACAAACTTGTTAAAATGCCTGCAAATGCAGGGTGGGGGTGAATCTAATGGACAGAGGAGTGTGGATTTGCTTCAGGGATAGCTTGATTTCTTCTTTATAAATAACTAGCACCTACAAGTAATTTCCTCAGTCACATATTGTCTGTATATCACTGGTTTTGTCTTCTGTATTACAGTAGATGAAGTAGAGGTATTGCTTAGTGGATGCAATCAGTACTTTTTAGAAGATGTACCAGATAAATACCAAGGTTTAGTACCTTACAGGGTCCTCACTGTACAGTTCACTATATGCTTTGTTCACAACTTTCTTTGGCGCCAATAATAAAGCCAGTAGTTTCTTCTCATTTTTTTAAATGTTTATTTCACTTAAGACTTGTACTAATCTCAGATCAGTACTGACACTGCCTCCCAGCTGAAAATAAAATGTAGAGTGAAAATTGACTTAAGAGTCACAGGAATGGCAGAACTGAGTCTTGGTTTTGTAACCATTGCATCCATTACCCTATCACATCTAAAATAATACATATAAGACAAAATATCTGTCATTGTAAAGCATTAATACTGAAAAGAACATACTCTCCTAAGTTTTGTGACAATCTGGATTTTTGAGACACTCCAAGTGTCTAACCTTGGACATGTCTGTTTAACCTTTTAAAGTTGTTTCTGCTCAATGTCATCCTTCTGTGCTTGTAGTTGAAGAACTGATCATGAAAATATCCCTCGGTCTAAGGGTAGAGAGAATTTCATACTACTGTGAGGCTCTTTGTTTATTAGTTTTTAATAAATATGGACAGCTATAATGTTAACATTTTTGAGTACTCCAGTACCATACTTAGAGGTCATTATCAAAATATGAAGAATTTCATCATTAAAAGTCTCACCCTAGAAAGAGCTGTATGTTCTGTGCAACATTAAGCCATAATGTTAGCATGAAAGCTACAATGTTGTTTTTTTCTGGTACTTGCTTTATAAGCACAAAAAGTATTCTTCTCAAATATACAATATCTAAAATTTATAATCAAATTTACAATAAACTTGATACAGAATGGACACTTAGCTTTCACAGTTTATCAAGGTGAAAAGTAGCCTATAACGGTATAATTTGGTAGAGCAGGGGAAAAACTTGGGAGTGGGGTATTTGAAAAGTTTTTTTAAAAGATATTTGAAAAATGGGCAAACTGGTTTTTGCTGTTGAGTTTTCCATGCTCAGACTTCAGACTTCCTAACTGGCAAAAGACCAGCCTATGTATTGAAAGACTCTGTGTTTATGAGATGTATATTTCAATTATAAAAATCTTTCTTCTCACTAAAACTCTGCACTCCTTTTAGACTGAATACTTCAGGTAGCACAGAAGGATCCATGTCTCCTTTGAAGGCCTCCAAAGCAGTGGCAGTTAATTCACCATCTGAAGAAAGAATAAGCAGAATTTCCACATCCTCAGGCTCTAACCTTAAAAGGTTTTTTTCTTCTTCTTCTCATTTTGGTACAAATGCTTCCCGTATGCTACAATGGTTTTCAGAACGTATGCATTCTATGAATGCGTGCTGTTCTTGGGGGGTTAGGAGGCTTAAATTTACTTACAAAGCAACTTGGTGTTCTACTAGCCAAACTTCAGTTGCCTGCAAATAAAAAAACTCCAAACTTGCACATCTAGTATGAGAGTTTTGATGGGACTATATCAATTCAGAAACAGTATTACATTGTTGAGTGTTTTGGTTTTTTTTAACTCATATGAGTTGATAGAAGTTTTGCAGTATTCCCACGATTCTATATACTATTACTCTCAGAATAATATTAAATAGCAATTAATATTATTTTTATAAGCCCTTTATTGCTACTTAATTCTATTATACTAAGTAATTATGGATGCTAAATGAAATATAGAATGATCGATGCATTTTTAATAACTTCTGTGCACAAACGTTTTCCGGAAGTAACTAACTAACTTAAAGAGACACTGCAGGATGCCCTATTAATCTTAAATTTTATCATATGACTTCTTGGTTACTGATTTCAAGAAACAGGAGGAGTTCTTAAAATGTTACATGTACACAAAGTACATCAGTGTAGATCAGCCACTGCTGAAACCTTTTCACACAAAATCCTGCGTGTGCATGTGGCTTGGCAGAGGTGAAAGGTGGCCACAGAGTGCTTGTGAATAAACAAAGTTTGGGAACTCCTGACAGAGAATTCTGGTTTTCATTAAGTGAGAGCTAGAATACTGAACCTGTGCAAACCCAAATTATTTCAGAATGGCCTATGGTATTTACCTGATGTCTTCTGAATTGTCTGTTATTGTTTTGTACGCATCTGTATATACCTTGTGCGTGTTTTTTTCTCCTGCATGTTTTCCATTCAGCGTTTCCATAAACTCCAGACTAGCCAGTTCTCTAGGGAACCTGTATGCTGCTTCAGATGATAATGAGAGCAAAATGACATCATCGTCCTCTAGGACAGGTTTTTCTGTAAGACATATCTCCAGCCACTTGAATGGCAGCTTGCAGCTGCCTCACAGAAATAACCATGAACTGAACAACAACTTGTACAACAGAAACAGCAGTAGTGGCAACAACCTGAGCAGCCAAACCAGTTTTCACAACGCTGTGACAGATGAGTATGCATCAACCTTCCTTTGTGGGCCTTACAACTCCTCCAGCATGATACCAGAGTCAATGAATTCCTGTAAGTTCATAGTCACAACAGCACTTTCAGGCATCTGACCGATGCTTTCCTTCCTTGCTTCTGCGAGCAAAGCTGTCGCAAAAATTTCATAACCGACCATAATTCTCTGCCTTCCTTTAATGCTTCTGAACAGCACCTTTGTCTATTACCTTTTTAAGTAACTACTATTTCAGCTGCTTCCTTTAAAAAAAAAAAATAAAAAAAAATAAATTGTAGAGGGTTCGTGAAAATAAATCACTCCTGGACTTAAACTAACATCTTTTCTGCTATCTTTTTCTTACAGACCTTCTTACCCTTTAGTTTTTATTTCAAATTATTAATAACATAGATTGTAAGTTTATTATTTATCTTAAATCTTCAGGCAGTTGCAGATTTAAAGGTAGGGCTCATTTGAAAGATAAGTCCACTTGACTTGATACCTAGTCCTTTTTTAACACCAAACACGAAAAGTATTTTATAGCCAAGGTATTTCTGATGGTCTCACCAATTTTAGCATTTATTCCTCAACAACCGTGCTGCCTTGGGCTTATTTTGTACCCTTTTTCTGTGGGAATGAGTCTGTATGAAGAGGTTGCATGGATAAATTAATGCAGCTTGAAAGTGATTCTGTACAAAATGCAGAGAAGAGAGACTAGAGGAACTTCAGTTATGAAATCAGAAATATCTTCAACTATTTTAAGGAAAAAAACAAATGTTTCCTGCTGTAAATCTAAAACAAATTTAAAATACCTGATTTCCAAAGATCAGATCTCCTACTAATTATAAAAATAAGTGCTGTGTTTTTAATAGGATGTATTGCCTACAACTAATTGAACCTGTCAGCCTCTGCTTATTAGCAGTGACACTTCTGATTTTTATTTTCTTTAGCTGCTGGAAATCAAATAACCTTCACATAAAATTAATTTCAGAATGTTACACCTTTCTTTTCTTTTTCCCTACCACTGATAAATTGAGTATGAAGAAAGTTTTATAGTGTTATACCTGCTACTGGTTTTGAGTGTGGCGAGTCCCCTGTCTTAAACCAGTTAATGCACACTTGGCATGTAACTAGGGTGTCAGCCAAAAAGGTTATTCATGGGCTGGGTTATTTTTCCTGAGAAGTGGGGGATCTGCTCTCCTCTTAACAGCCAGGATGTGGCACCACGTACAGTTCCGAAGCCAGATGTTTATAGCCTGGGAGTATGAATTGCATTTTCCACTGTGAAATGAAATTGGATGTGTGACTGAAACCTAACCCGTATACAGACTACATAGAAAACAAAGCTAGCTGAGGGAACTTGATTCTGTGTTCTCTTAAGTTCAGTGGATACTTCCACTGGAAAAGGAGTAGAGTTACTGTGCTAGGATGTGCTTGACCTAAAGCAACTTTTTAAAATACTTGATGCTTTCAGACTCCTTGTTTGAAAGTACATTTAGCTTCTTATCCATTACAACTTATCTGGAAATAAATGTTAATATTATATGATCTTAGGATCACTGAGTGTTCTGCATTGAGTTTAAATTTGAGCTTAACCTTTACTTTAAATATCAGCAGTAAATTATTTCCAAGGGACTTCTGGACTATTGCCACATCCTTTCAGGTTTTTTTAATTTGTTTTACCTCCTCAATTTGGCTGCATTTTCACCTGCTACATAAGATTGAGGTAGACAATATAACTGAGATGTTTCTCAAGTCAGATATAGAAACCATCCCAGCTTCCTTATGTTGAAACCACTTCTAGAACAAGAGAATTTTTTTAGTTGAAGTAAAAGACTTGGTTTAATTCCTCTGGATGCAGAGATGAGGGAAAAGCTCTATAGCAAGCTGAGGATATTTGTTTTGAGACACATCCACAAGTCTTTTGTCTGTTCATTAATTCAGATGGTTCTGAAAAGTCAGCATTTTTAGGTGTTACCAGTCTTTTATCCAACATGCTTGCAGTAGTTCAGTCCTCAGGAGGCTCCGATTGAGTATACAGGACTCAAAGTCTGGTCCAGCAGTGGCAGAGAGCAATCACTGATCTGAATAACTAAGTGGTTAAGTGTCTGATTTTTTTAAATTTTTATTTATTTTTATTTCTCACCACCAGTATTGTCTCATATTTAATGTACATGAACAATAATTCTCTGGAAGGTCAACCCATTCACATATTTTTCTGTTGTACCTTCTGTAAATTGTATGCTGCCAGCAGCAACTCTCAGAGTTTTTTTCCCATATTCTAGCATAAATATGTAAACCTACCTGCAGAGCCCTAAGGGGAAGAAATGCCTTGTAGCTAATGTGACTCAGTCATGAAAATAAGCTGGCATTGTTCACAGTAGGCCAAAAGTTACAAGAGTAGCAAATGATAATATAAGCCATTACAGGAACAATGAGCACGTTTCCTCAAACAGCTTAAAAGGTTGAATGAGCATATCACATCTTAAAAATGAAGAACTTTCTCCTTTGGAAAGGTAGTTGCAATACCTTCATGCTACAAATCATTTTTAACAACAAAAGCAAAGTTAGTGGGATTGTTCCATAAGCATATGCTAAGAAATTAACTAATGGTTGATACTTTTTCTTATTTACATCTAGACATTTACAAAATTCCAGGTTAGCACTACAGTTATATTTAATCTTAGAGACCCTCAAGGTTCAACTTAATGGAATCGACATAAAAATTCCCCAAATGTACCTGGGTGAGAGAGGATAAGTTTACAATGTAACTGTCTCTTTGAGTATTGTGGTGCACGTTTCCTTCTTAGATAAGGATGATTTAAGAAAAGGGGAAAAAAGCAAAGAATGTTGACTACTGCTTAGTTTAAGAGGAAAAGATCAATTAGCGAACAGGTGAACAGCCATTGTGACATCAGAGGGGGACTATAGCTATGTATGTCTTGGTAAAGAGGGAAATGAATTGTTGTTCCCTTGCAGTAAAATGATTAAGTGACTTAAACCAGTGATTTAAATGAAATACACTGGACACAGTTTAAAGCTAAATGGGAAATAGTTTTGCAGAAAAAAGTAGCTTTCTAGGTTCTGACTTTTAAAAAGTAATCTTTTTTTCAATATGATAATGGTTAAATTGCTTTCCTGCTTGGAAGATTTTTTTCAAACATGTCCCAAATGTTGCATGTGCTTCTAAATATACCCTCTGGGCCTGTGCATCTGTCACAGTCAAGGTGGAGTGCACTCAATTGTTACCTGGTTTATGCACAATTAACTGACTTGAGTGCAGTTAATGTGATGTCACTGTGTTTAAGACAACAGTGGATTATTTGATCATTTAATCTCTGAACACTGTCTCATAGTGAGCCCCTGACTTAGTGGCTAATATAGATCCCTACTGATGATTGTTTATTTTGAAGACAGTATCATTTTTCTTGACAATACAGTTATGATAAAAATAATTTCACTTTTAATCTGAAACTTGCTGTATCTCTGTATTCTGTCACTGTTATAGCCCATTATTACCTTCTTTTCTTTTCATCAAGATACTTCATGCTAGTCACCTCAATTTGATTGGCTATTGATAAGCTAAGCTGGCTCAAAGATGGTTTCGGAAAGTGTTAAAAACCTTTACAGTTTTTGAAAATCTTTATATAAAGTAGGTGCAATGCACTGACATTCATCTTTCAGACCCAGAAAGCTGCTGCTTGCTGCTGTCCACCTTAAATCCATAGCTTGTGTTAGCTTCCTTAACTGCAATGCATTGAGGGGAGGAAAAAAAAGAGTTCTTGCCTTCCGAGATAATGATGTGTATTTTTGTCCCATGTCTTGCACACTTTTTTTTTTTGCTCTTCCCCTCGTTTTAATGGGACCCATTAACCAACCAAGAAATACTGTTTTGTCTTATGGCTTCAACTACTGACTTCCAACTTTTCTGCTTTTTTTGCTATTTAAAAGTGATCTTAAGCTCATAAGCAAAAAAAGGAGCAGCATCAAGCCTTAATACCAGATATGTCAGAATTATGTTCAGTGATTTCCACTTCACTGCTTTAGATGCTGAAAATCACTTGGAAGTCTTTACAGCCAAACCTTGGTCTTGTTGCAGTGTTTATATTACATTGCACCTTTTTCTCACTGGAGCAGATAATGCACCTGACAGAAGTTGAGTACTATTCTAGTCTAGTACTAACTGTACTAGTGGTAATGTTTATCATTCATCTCAGAAAACTCTTGAATTATATGAATTATATTCCCCTTCATTTTATTTGCAGAATCTCTCACCCAAGTTAGATATCAAGCAAATAATCTGTAATCATACAGGTACTCTACTTCAGAAAATCATTTTATCACTAATTTATCTTTGGAAGTTTAACTATCAACACAAGTGGTACAGGAGCATTTTAAGATTAATCAGCCAGTTTTCAGTTCTAACAAATGTTCTTTAATCTCATTAGTGAGCAAATTGGGAACTTCATATTTATGCAATGCATGTACATAATTTTTTTTTCCTCCCAGTCTGGTAGAAAGTTATCCATCAGTGTAAGTTTAGAATCCAATTCCTTTTTATCTGTTTATGCTGTTGTATGCAATAAACTAGAAGAAAAGCTTAATTTTCATAGAATAGACAACCTGCCACTCTAGCCAAACAGAATATTTTATTTGCAAATTTTATAAATTGGATGTTTTGATTAAACAGAATCTCTCCCAACTATAATTTGCAGAGATCATCTTATCGAGTATAATCATATTTAAGATGCCACAGTAAGATTTTTACTTTGTTCTTAAGATAATGTTAAATCCAAATATCACTCTCTAAAATGTATTTTTAATGAAGAGTATGTAACTGGGTAGTCTTAACATGAGTCACCTTCTACTTCTATAGCTGTCATGGAAACTGGCAAGACAGGAAAATTTAAAAGAATTGAGAAGTGTAGCAGTATTTTAAAACTCTCATACATGATCTTTATACTCGTAGAATAGTTTTTCTTAATAAGAACTTGCCTTTAATGAATATAGGACAGCCTTGGCAAAAAGAAGAGACAAACGCTAGTTTACTGATCTGTAAATTTAGCAGACTGAAGGATTGCTTCAGGTGTGTTTGTGTTTTCTGTTATATATCCTGATTTATTCAGTGGATCTTGCATATTCACAATAAATATTGCCTGCTGCAACACTCCTGTTGCAGTAATATTTTGGGAGAGCTGACAGACATACAATTCTGAAAGCAGTTATCTGGAAAAAATGCATGTCCCAGTCCTAACAAATAGCCCAAAATGCTGTAGGGTTGTTCCCTCTTCAGAGTTAACTCGCAGCTGATGTGGTCCTGAAGTTAAACGCACGAGAATACAGCTCCAGTACCTAGATGGATCTGTGGCTTATTTTCTCTTCAGGAGGCTTTCCATGCCTCCTGTTGAAGAAGATAGTGATCTGAGCAGTTGCTTCAGCATGAAGTTCATTAGATATCATCATTAGCCGTAGTGAAGCTATCTACTTCTTCATTCTTTATTTAACTTTGGGGTTAAAATGCCAAGCTTGAAGCTGAATGAGACCACTGTAGAAGGACACATTGGGAATTCTACTCAGTTAACTCAGTTTATGCTCTCCATATTGCAGTTCAGCAGTCAGATTTCTTTGTGGGTTTATTTTTTCCTTTCTGTTTTACCCCTATTTTAGATAATATTTCGTTAAATACCAACATATGACTTGTAAAGGTGGATTGGGTCTTTTTGTTTGTCTATATATATGTACCTATATATACATCTATATATAGATATCTCACAGGCCACCCTTTGAGTCAGTGCAAATAAAAAAAGGGGGGAATCACAATTAGAGGCTTTGAAATATTACAGTCAATTTCTTTGGATGATGTAAAGAAATTTAAGAGCATAAATGACTGCAAAAGCAAAAAAAATACCCAACACCCAAACCAGAAACCAAAACCAACAGATTTTGAACAAAAACATCACAACCAAACAAACCCCAACACTCCCAAACCATAATTTAATTTTTCAGATTCAAAAATTCATCTGTATATTTGACCACAGCTCAGCTGTTACAGCTGTCACCATGGTTTTAGTCATAGGAAATCACATCAATTAGTCTTAATGTGGAAAAATGCTGCTTAGACTTAGTTCTTCCCCATATTCAGAAAAGGCTTTGAAACATTAGGAAGACGACATTGGTCTGTGAAGTAGAGCTAAGCTGGGGGTGGATGCACACTGAAAAACATGTCTCAATTTGAAAATAAGTAAAATAAACCCTGTTACTGCCCATCTCTAATGAATATTAACAAAAAATGCTGTCTTGTTTTCAAGTAATCTGTGCTGCATGGATTTTTTTTTTCATATGTTGCCATTAATTTTTTCCATATTTTGTAACTTGGATTCCTAATGATTTTTAGGAATTTTAAACCACTATCTTTAATTTGTGGTTTGCTTGTTTATTAAATTTATGATTTAGTTTCGTCAACTAACACTGGCTATTCCCAAGATTAACAGAAGTTTACAGTGCTTTGTCATCTGTCCAAGCTTAAAGTAATCTATTAATGCATAACATATGAGAGTATATAATTACATTTCGTGCATTTTTTAATATTTGCTCATCAGCTTTACTTGGAATTGAGTTTTGATGAATCCATTTCAAACACTGCTCTAATTAAGTGTAACTATCTTTCTGATTTTTAAAATAGAGGTCTGAAAATGAGAAAGCTTTGAGGATCATTAAAAGAGCAGAAGTTTCAAGTGCTCATTAAGGAAGGGTTATTCCTTCTGCTTCACCCTTACACATGCTATAAATAGCTTGACAAATGCTCTACCAAAGCTAATAATCAAGAATGATTATTAGAGAATGGAGTGTGGAAAAATAAGCTTTGATGATTGTGTATTCTGTGGTGATTTTGAGCCTATAATGAAAAAATACTTGTTTCATTTGTTTAGTTTTACAGTAAAGTAACTGCAACCCTGTTTACCCAACAATTTTTTAAGGTATTGCTTTAAGGTAGTGTTTAAAGACCTTGTCACACTTTCTTCTAGAATCTCTAGTATTTGTTTTGGAAAAGTAAGTGTAGATACAGGAAAGTTTATGGACTTTACTGTATCAAGTTTGAGTTTCTTCTGTTTAATCGATCTTTACGTACGCAGAGATTCAGTTCCCGCTCCAACTCCCTTTCATTTTCTCCTGCCTATCCCTCCTCCTTTAAGTGCAAAATGCATATTATATACAAACATAACCTCTCTAGTGAGTTTTAATCATTTTTTTCTTCTCTGCACAGTCCCTTCAGTCTGAGAATGTTCAGTACTAAAGCTTTGCTGCTTTGGTGAAACCTGTTGAGCTCTTAAAAATGGAAGTCTTTCATGAAGGAGAACCACCTAAGGAAGCTGCTCATTTAGAGGACGAATCTTCAATAGAAGACACTTTAAAACCTTAACACGAAGAGGAGACTTCTTAATAGGCAGAAAGTTCTTATTGATGACTACTGCAGATGCACTGATGTTGAATTTATGGAAATTATTACCCCATGTTATATACAGATTTCAATTTTTAATGTTGAGACAGCTTCAATATATTTCTAATGAGTTTCATGAAGACATATTAACTTTTGTACAGTGTTAAAATATGTATTAAGAGAATATTTTGGTAAGCAATATATATATAAAAATTATGTAAAGATTAGAATATATTTTAATTTAGTGTCTACTTTGCTACAATAATGTGTATTTTAAAGAATTTTTACAAGTTTATCAAAGATATAATTTTTTTTTTAAATGAATAAGAAGTTTTCCTTGTTTTATGGGTCCATCATTATTGCTTAAAGCCTAATGTAATTACTTTTTCACTAATTGGTCTTCTTGTAACTTAATGAGAGTCTAACTAGTGAGAGACTAGTTATTACACAATCAACTGAAAGCACTTGATATATAGTCTGCTTTCCACTTTCAGCTGCAAATGTTTTGTAAGGAAACGCTATGAAAGAAAACTAAAGGGAAGTATTTGTTGAGATGTAACTTACATCTACTGCAAAGAGAAAGTAACTTACCTGATGATTCAGTTGTACAATTAAAGCTTTCTTTCAGTTTGTCTTAAAGGAATGTTTTAACTATTTCTTTTCAATGTAGAATGTCAAATTTTACTATGTAAAATATGCTGCAGAAATGAAGGCAGACCAAACTTAAGTTGGTCAGAATATGCATGTACAATGAATTTGGCAGTGCTGCATACTTACACGTTTTTAACCTACAGTTTGCGGTGTGGGTACAGTTCATTAGCAAAGCATATTACATGTTGGAAGTATATTAAATTTTCACTTATCAGTTGGATGTTTCATAAACCTATTAATTCAAAAGCTATTGTTAAACACACAGCTAATATAATCTCCTGTATCAAAGAATATTTTTGTCAGTAGTAAAGATGCTCTAACTTACAGTGTAATCGGGTATGATTAGGAATGAGACTTATAATGAAGTGGCATTACAGTGAAGTACTGAGATCACATGTAAAATTTTCAGAACTCCACAAGTGCAGAGCAAGCAAAAAAAAATGTAAGCAGCTGTAAGGACTTGATTTGCCACTGACTTGGAAGACAAAAACAAAACTGATGTATGTACCTATGGCTTTTTTTTTCTGCCGTCTACAGAAACTTGAAAATAAAATTTGGTTGAATTGTCAGTCTTTGTTCCTGAAGACCACTAAATGCCCATTTGCTTTACAACTGAAGTTATGATTAAGTGCCACAATTTTTAAAAGATCAGATAGCAAATTGCTATGGAGAGTTGTACTGAAAGTGTTAATAAGCAATACTGAGAGCAGCAATATAAATCACTGAACAAAATTTACATGCAATACTGTACTTACTTCGCAACTGTGTATATGCAACATATACACACGTGAAGTAGCATATGTCTGTGCATATATATACAATATACTGTATATGAATTATAGATTAATGGTAAGGTAATTCTACCTCTTATAAAGAATTTTGTCATGTACTTTGTTATAAATAGTTTTCCTTAATAAAATATTGTTTAATTTTGAAATGTAGATATATATATATATATATATA
>NW_008592998.1:16519-19216 GCF_000691845.1 Merops nubicus | reverse complement strand
GGCCTGCCAGGACCTCAAGGGGACCTAGAAGAAAGACAGGAAGCAACATTTTAGTTGTCTTGCAGGACAAGGGGGGTGGTTTGAAACTCAAATAGGGAGATTTAGACGGAAGGAAGAGAATTTTGATGCTGAGGGTGGTGAGCCCCTGGTCCAGGTTGCCCAGAGAGGTGATTGATGCCCCATCCCTAGAACCATTCCAGATGAGGTTGGCCATGGCTCTGAGCAACCTGCTGTAGTTGTGGATGTCCCTGCTCCTTGCAGGGCAGTTGGACTAGATGACCTTAAAAGTCCCTCCTAACTCAAACCCTTCTATGATTCTATGACAAACCTCACTTGCTGCTCATAACCCAGTGGGGCCTGACCTGTTAACCACAACACTCAGAGCCCTACAGGTTCCTCACTCCTCTGCTTGTCCCCTCCATCCTGTCCCATGTCATCTCACCACCTGGACATGGTGGGAGATGGTGCCAGAACTACTGCTGAACAGTCCCACAGAAATCCCTGCACTGTGCTTCCTGGCAGGATAAATATCAAGGGAACTTGACTTTTATTGAAAAATAAATCCTATCAGAGGAGGTGTTCAGGCTGGGACAGCCCAAGTTGCCTGTTCCTCATTACCTCCTTTTCCATCTGCCCAGCAACATGCTCCACAATGTGGCCTTGCAAGGACATCAGCCAGCACCCGTGGCCAGCTCTCAGCACCCTTGGACAAAGCCTCTCTGGGCTCACAGATTTTTATGGGCCAAGCTTTCCAAGAAATAACCACACTAACCCTCATTCACTGCTGGTTATTCTTGAGCCTTGCCTCCAGGGACATGGCCTGAGAGACTCTGTTGGTGAAGGCTGAGGCAAAGAAGGCATGGAGTGCCTCAGTTTTGTCTGTGACCACTATCATTTGCAGTGGTGCCTTTGTGAGTGCTTTCCTTCTTCAGCCTTCCAAAACTCAATGAACTTGTTGAGACCATCAGATCTTCTCTAACTAAAGTAATAATTATATAACTATAGTTACAGAAGATCTGCTATTCCTTGCACATCTCAAACAGACCTTTGGCTCCCCTAACATTGTTCTTATAAGCCCAGGTAACATTTCTGAATTTCTTCTTCATGGTCTGTCCATGCTTCCACCTCCTTCATACTGCCTTTTTTCCATCGGAGCTCAGTCAGGAATTTCATTCCCAGTTTAACCAAACCCATCTCCCAGTACATCTACTTGTGTACCTGATTTTTGAGATGGCCTTGGAAGATCCTGCCCTTAAATACCTGTGAGCTCTGCTGAGCTCCTTCACTCTGCAGAGCAGCCTCCCACAGGACCCCACTTACCAGCTCCCTGTAGAGGGTGAAGACCAGAGTCTGTGTATCACTGCTCACCTCTTCTACTCCCTTCAGCATCTTGCAGACCACAATTTCCTGATTGCTAAACACAAACCTCCCACTGATTATCACATTCCCCATCAGTTCCTCTTTTTCCATTAATGGGATGGGTCTATGCATGCCCAACAACAGCATGGATGGAGCTGTGCCCAGCCACACCAGGGACAGAGATACTGGAGTCCTGGGACATGGACTCTTTATGCCCAGGACTCAAGTGAAGTTCATGTAAAACTGGAAGCATTTGATCAGAGGGCCCTGAGACACAGGCTGTGCTCTGTTTCTTATCACCTGCCTGCAGTCCACTAAAGCTTTCAGGCTCCTCCAGGTCCCACATTTATACAAGGGTGCTCTCAGGGGTTGGAGCACTGCAGGACAAACCCTTCTGTCTGAAATGGTAAAGAAAAGATGAATAAAGAGTGCCCAGAAATCTCACCCAGCATGCTGGGATTTGAGTTGTCTCCATTTTGTGTTGCATGCACAGATTACTATCAGGAAGTAGAAGGTCTGAAGGATTGGGGGCCAATCAGGATCAGGTAGCCAGCAGTGCTGCTCCCCCAACAGCCACAATGCCTGAGAGGCAAGAAGAGCAGGCTCAGAGATAGTCACCAGAAAGAGTCCAGATCATCAAGCATGTTCATGAGGATGAGGCAGGTCTGAGATCGGATCAAGTCAGTCCATGACCAGGCACAGCTGTGCTGAAGACCAATGTTCCTCCAGCACAGATCAATGAGAGACTGAGGGCCTAGAGCTGAGCTTTAAATGGTTTCTTGAGCCCATGGGAGTGGAGTGTGGAGGCCCCCGGTGAGAACTGTTGGCATCCTCAGAGCTCTGACAGCTTCTGCCAAATTTACAGCTCCATAACTTTGCAAGGAGGTGCTGGTTGGTAGAGAAGTGTCTGGGATGACCCAGTTCTCCTGGGAACCGGCAGAGGGAAGATTTATTAGCAATGCCCTTCTCAGCATTGACTTTGTTTAAGAGAGAAGGGCTGGAGGAGGTTGTTCCTCTGCCACAGCACGTGGTTAGAGTCTGTAAATGCAGATCTGGTTTTATGGCAAGGAGAAGAATTTACAAGTACTTCTGTGTTAGATGTGCATCCTTTCTACGTGTGTGCGTGTCCCGTTGGGTGGCCAGCTGGCCGGTCAGCACACGCTCCCTCACTGTCTGGGAAGTGTGCCATGATGATGGGCACGGCCAACTAGGAGATGTTGCCTTCTAGTTGGTGCACCACCCACCCGGGAGGTGGCTGCCTCCCTCTGCTAGCCTTTCATCTACATGTGCTGGAGGTCCTTGGCTGAAATGGGGACTCTCACTCCACTTTCTCACCAT
>NW_008592998.1:2626-16488 GCF_000691845.1 Merops nubicus | reverse complement strand
CAGGAGTGTTGCTGAGTGGGGCAGTGCTGAGCTGATGTCTCTTCTCATCTTTTGAGGAGATGGCCCTTTTGGGTGCTCCCTGTGCACTGTGGGTGGGGCATGAATATGATGCCCACGACACATGCAGCATTTGCAGCACCACAACCCTGACCTTCATGCTTGCATTGTGGTGGCTTCATCTCCACCATCAAGTCAGCTGAGAGAGGAGCCCTGAGGCCCTGTATCCTGGTGGTGCTAGGTGGCTGTGACCACCATTTTGGCTCAAATATCCCACTCACGAGCCATATGGGGAGGTTTAACTAGGGTTTGATTGGGCTGCCTGGGATGATGCCCATGATCCCACCCTGCTCTCTTGCAGCCTTCCTCCAATGTCCTGCACTGCCACTAGGTACAGAAAGAAGCGTGGCTTGAAACGGACTGACGTAATCTAGAGCATTTTTTTCCAGAAGTTTTAAATTCATGTATGGTCACAAAAATGCTGGAAATTTGGGATGCCTGGAGAAGGCTTGGGATGTAGTCAGGGCAGGAGGAGGGGGAGAAGGATGTGAGGTCTAGAGAGGGTGCTGGCAGTGAAGGAAGAGCCTGGTACTGCCCAGCACTGGCACAGATGAGTCTGGTTTCTCCTGACACTGGGGAAGGGATGTTACCTGGGAAGCTGAGCTGCATCCTTCACAGGTGCTTTGGAGCTGCTGGCTCCACTGCACAGGCAAATGACTTGGGGTTGTTTAGCCTGGAGCAAAGGAGGCTCAGGGGAGACCTTCTCACTCTCCACAACACCCTGACAGGAGGTTGGACCCAGGCGGGGGTTGGTCTATTCTCCCAAGGAATAAGAGATAAGACAAGAGGAAATTGCCTCAAGTTGCACCAGAGGAGGTTTAGGCTGTACATCAGGAACAAATTCTTCCCCTTGAGGGTTGTCCAGGGCTGTCCCAGGCTGCCCAGGGAAGTGGTGGAGTCCCCATCCCTGGAGGGGTTTCAGAGACATGGAAGGACATGGTTTAGTGGTGACCTAGCAGTGCTGAGTTAACAGTTGGGCAGTGGGCAATTACAGCACCTACCGAAGCACGATGAGGTCAAATCCCGTTCCTTCAGAGCAGCTCTGTCTCGTGCAAGGGACCCAAGCTCACCACTTGCTCAGCAGCAGCAGCACCAGCAGTGCTAGAGGCGACTTCACAGCCACAACCACGCAGGGCCTGGAGAACACCGTCAGCAGCCTCCTTAAAAATGGACCCCAGACACCAACAGATGGATCCTGAGCACGAGGCTCAGCACGCCTCACCTTCCTGTGTGATGTACTCTAGGTGATCCTGCTCTGGCAGGGTGGTTGGACTAGATGACCTTTCGAGGTCCCTTCCAACCCCTATGATTCTATGATTCTATGATTCAGTGGCAAAACCCCTGGGTGGGCCTTTGACCAGCAGGGTCCATCCAGACAATGTTTTCCTGCTCAATTCCTCCATTCCTTGGATGTCAAGAGAGTTGCTGCCTCCCTTGTCACCCTGAGCCTGAACCAATGCAGCCCAAGAAGTGGCTGGAACAAAAGCAGCCTGGCTTAAAAGTGGGGACCAAGTTTTCTCTGGATTTTTAACACCATATCTTCTTCACAAAGTGGGGATGTTGTTCCTAACTTGGGAGGAACAACTGGCACCTGGGACCTGCCTGGGAGAGGCACCAATAACCTCAAGTCCACTCCTTGGTGACCAGCTTGGAAGGGTTTGTAATGGATTTTCTGCCTCTGCTTTCCCTCAACTTTGACATGCAGCGCTGGGCCCCCGGGGCCTTCATGCTTATCTGCCAAGCAGCAAGGAAGCTGGAGCCTGCTGATGTGACATCTTTGGTCAGAAGCCTGCTGAGACCTCCAGCATTCAGGGCACGAACTGTCACTGCAGTGCTCCTCCACTGCTTGCTCTCTCCAGCTCAGCAGAGGTTCTTTCCCAACAGTTCCAAAGGAAATCTTCACAGCCTATGTATCAAAAAAAAAGGCTTCACAAATTCTGTTTTAGAAATTGAGTTTTGCTGGCAGAGGTCAGTGCAGGCTTCCGCAGGTGGTGCAGGAGATCGAGCTGTTGGTCACCAGCTTCCTGCAAGGGCCTCGCAATGGTGCCAGGGAGCTCAGAGGTGACTCAGCAAACCCTGAGCTTCTGCTGGAGCAGAGCACAGTCTGCACAGAGCTAACAGTCCCCTCTCCTGGTGGGATTAAGCCCCGGAGGCTGGGTGAGAGGCTTGCAGCCATCTCTTCACAGCCCTGCACAGATCGACACCCTCCAGGAATGGTCCCTTCTCACCTCTGGCAGCCTCAAAGTTCCAGGAATACGTAGCTTGCACCACTGGTTTCTCCTGATGCCTCCAGTTGGAGGAAACAGCGATTGTCTGGCTTGCTCTGTTTTCCCCCAGTAATTCTTCCACACGATTTATTTGCTTGATGGCTACTGACCACTGAAGTGACATTTTCATAGCACAATCTGTTACAACCCCAATGCTCCAGATGGTAACACTTAACTCAGAAACCATTGCTTTATAAATAGAGTTAAAATTGGTTTTTCCCCCTGTGCACCGTTTTATATTTCTGTACATTTGAATTTAATCTTTTTTATTGCCCACTCTCTTTGCACAGTTGGCCTTCATCCACACAACCCTTTGTGCCAGCAGCAAATTTCAGGATTTGCCTGATTTTGCTGATCATTTTTGAATATGCTGAAGGCAGTCTCTGCACAGCTCCCCGTTTTTTTCTGGTACCTCCTACCTTTGGTTTCCTTCCTGCCAAGGTTTAGGGTCAGGGCTGGCCACTAGATGAGTGACAGACACTCTCTGTTAACCCCTCTCCCCTTCCAAAGCAGAAGGGGAAAGGGAATAAGGGAGAGAGATTTATGGATTAGAAAAGAAAGAAAAAAAAATCTTTAATTTAAATAATAATAAAATGCAGTATATACAAATATATACAAACCCAGTATCAAACCCAAATTCCTGATGGCAATTACATCACCATCACCACTGATGCTGTGGAGTAGGCACTGGGGAAGTCTCAAACTGGACTCAGTGGCAGATGGGAACCAGATTTGGGAGCTGGATTCTGGAACTGGATTCAGGAACACACAGATCAGGAACAAAGACAGGACAGACAGAGTCCTTCTTGGACACTGGCCATTGAAGAAAGAGCCAGACCCTGGTGATCCCTCAGCTTTAGACCCAATGGGATGTATATGGGATAGAATCCTTTGTTGGTCAGTTTAGGGTCACCTGTCCTGTCCACTCCTCCCCACAGTCATGGCCTCTTCTTTTCTTCATCCCCAACGTGGTGCACCAGATTCAGCAGTGACCTGGGGGTTCTTGGTATCATCTTGGTCACTCACCACTTCTGCAAGTTCTTCCACTGCTGGTGGCAGCAGGAGCTGATGGCAGCACAGGACCTCTGGGGTGCCCTTTTCCTTATCCAAAGGCAACTCTTGTCTGTGGAGGGCTAATGGGAGTAGTAACAGACCTGTGAAACAGGCACTATTTGCAAATCTCCCAAACGCACCTAAAGATGAAGCAAGATTTCACCAGACAAAGAATGGAGACCTTTCCATAACTATGCAAAATAAATGTACCTAAAAGCTAATCATGAACAAACATCACAGACCAGCCTGGAGATGCCATGGTTCGTAGCATTTCAAGCAAGCTCTGTTTTGTTTCTTTGTTGAATTATGCTTTGATACCTTGGCATTGACTAACGCATCTCCCTGAAAGGTGGCCAATCTAACCTGGAAGAGACTTCAAGCTGCAGAGCTCCAGAAGCACAGTGCAGGTGCTCTCAGGCCCTGAAATATCTACCTGGGCAGGCAAATGCATGCTCAAAACCAATGGCTCTAATAAAAAAATAAACAAACACAAAGAGCAAAGGCCTCAAATCCCCCTGTTCGTCTTCTTCACAGAGCTCCTGGTGCCAATAAAACTCTTAGCAGTTAAGTTGTTTCAGCCTCTTCTTCACTGCTTCTCCAAAGTCAGGTCAAATTTGAAACCCTGCCATATGCTTGAGGGTCTATTTTGATGCATTTGTCTCTTGCTTACAAAGATTAAATCCCTCTGTTACATTCATTCGTCCACAGCCAACAACTTCTTGTTTATAAAAGATAAAATGTGAAATCTTGCACATCTTGATTTCAAGTCTTTTTCAATTTTCATTTAAGCTGTAAATGAGTTGTGGTTTCCCCTGAGGTTTGCCACTCGCTCCACGCCTGCTGGCCATTGTACAAATAACTGCTCTGTGAGAAGACTTAGAGAACAAAATCTTGTTTTCTTGCAGGCCTAGCTCAGAAGTGTCCCAATCAGAATTACATGGCAGAAATCTGACATCCCAGTTTGAGTGAATTGAGTTTCAGAAAGATTACACTGAAGTTCATTTTCTCCACAATATTTTTTTTACTTCTGTCTCTCTGGAAACTGAAACCCTCATAAGGTTTGTTTATACAGAAGAAGAAGAGATTGGAAAAGATGTTCAGCAGAGAGAGCTCTGGGAAGTGTTTTTTAAAGAGTAAAAAAGTCAAGCTATGAGGAGCCAGACAGAGAAAGGAAGAGACAGAACATGTTTCCTGGATCACAGAGGGTGCATTTCTAGTTCAGCCTTATTTAGACTGTTCTCTGGAGATACGCGATTCCTCTCAGGGTTGAGGGGACTCTGCTAGATCAAGCACTCAAAGGACCTGCTAGAATTGAATGTGTGTATGAATTGCCCCATGAGCAGGTCCCAGCACGCAGGCAAACCCTACTCCATGATGGAGCAGAATGATGTGTGAAGGAGCTGGTGGTTTTTCTACAGAAACCGAGGGGTAAGCAGGGCTGAGCACACAGCAGCAGAAAAGCTGAAGATAGGTAGCAGTGAAAGCACCAAATTACGGCTAAGCAAATCCAGACTTGCCAGGGAAGCCACAGCGCCCCTTCTGAAGACATGGTGCCCCTTCTGAATCCACCCCACATCAGGCTGGTGGAGCTCTCTCTGCAGAGACCTGTGGCTTCTTGGTGGGCAAGCAAGCTAAAGCACCTGCGTGCAGATGGCAAAGGGACTGAAATATTGAGCGGGAGGGGAGAAGGTAAAAGGAGTGGGAAGCTGTTCAACTGGCTCAAAACACAACATAGGTGCTACTTCCAGGGGCCAGCAATGAGATGGTCAGATCAGTCATCTACCACTCATCAGCTACCACCAGGAGCTGCTGACACTGATGGAAACCACTAAGGCCGTGCCTTTCTGGCATCACCCAGGTGCACCTTGCAGCCTGAGGACTGGAACCAGGACACTCCTCAGCTGATTCAACCACTGAGTCAGTGACACCGTGTGGGTCTTCAGCCTGGGCTATGTAAACATCTGCTTGGCATTCCCCCTGCTCCAGCACTGGAGTCATCCCAAGCCACTTCTCCTTTCCTTCTCCTAGCCAACAAGTTTAGCCTGTTCTGAGAGCTCAGCGCTGGGTTTGCATTCACACGTTTCTCCAGCAGGAAGCGGTCCTCCAACCACCATGGACAGGACTTGGACCATGGACACCTTGGAGAGTCTCTTTGGAAAAAATAAGGTTGACCTGTTCTGATGATTGGACGTGGTGATCTTAAAGGTCTTTTCCAACCTTAATGATCCTATGCTTTTAAGGACAGGAAAACCAACATAAGGTTACATGGTCTCATTAAAGAAAGCAAGATATCAACCATCTTACAAATCCAAGCCCTAGAAACCCTTGCTAAGCAACATCCAGCAACGGATCTGGATGAAACAGCTTATTACTGTTTAACCAACAACTGTGCGTTCAAGCAGCATAAACACACACAGACAGCCTTTGTCTCAAGGAGCTTCGACTTCCAGCACATTACTCCTCACAGCTCACCTCCCACCCATCGTGCTGATGCATTTAGCTTTGATATGAAAAAGAGTCACCCTACAAAATTCTAGCCATGATCAGGAACCACCCAGCATCACTTTGCTCTGTGAAACAGCTCCTGTCCATGAAGGAATCTGTGCCCTGAGCTTCAGATGTGATTGAACAGTAATTAAGCAATGAAACTGCCTACCAGAAAACCCGCTCTGTTCAGCTGTAACCACAACAGAGACAGAAGCAATCTTAGCCCTGGCAGATTTTTTTCTTTGTCTTGGTTTTTTTGTTTTTTTTTTTTTTCCCTTTATAAACCAGACCTTTCAACACCCACATGCTTTACAAACAAATCCCATTCCTGTTGTGACACAAAGATCTCCATCTTTCCTAAGCCTGAAGTCTCGAAGGCTTTGCTGGCACTGGCCAGACAGCTTCACCTTGAAAAAAAAAAAAAAAGAATAAAACTGAAGTAAAAACCAAAGACACATCAAGTTCTAGCAGCAAAACCCCTGGCTCTGTGGGAATTTGGCCAAACATTTCAGCATTAGCACCAGGCTGAACCAGAGATCCTGCACACGGTAGCTTTTCTGCTCAGCAAAGCAGAAGTCGTCTGGTGGGGATAAAATCAGTAATAACTCTTTGTCATCCTGCCCCCATGTTCTCAGCTTCCAGCTCGTGCAGGCTCGTCCCCGGCCCCCTCTCTTCCAAGGGTGGTAGGAAAGGTGTTAGAGGGAGGTGGGAAGTGATGTGGGAGGCGATGTGGGAGGCAGCACAGGAGCTGGTGAGCATTCGAGCTGTGAGGGGTTACTTATCCTGGTTATTTATCCTCCTTCTGATCAGAGCCAGCACCTCGTTTCACGACTGCATATCGCACAGAATCATGTTCTCAGCTACACTGAGCTGAAAATATGCAGAACATGGGCCGTAAACTCCTACCGCAGCCCCTCGTTGAGGGCGTTTTGGTTCTTCAAGTGCCTGCAAACCCAGAGGAGCGCAACCCACTGAAGCTAGGCCACAGATGGTTTCATCCCACCCTTCACCCCAACCACCCTCCATTTTTTGTGCTCTTCCAGCTAAATTACTGCTGACACCTGCTGCCAGTCACCAGCAGTAAGCAGGATGGACAGGTTATTACTTCCCAACATCTCAAAATGACTGTTTCTTTTCTCTCAGAACTGGGGTTTCAGTAGACGCTCTTTGCAACTATAAAGTCCTACAAAGGTAATCCTTGCTTTGTAATCATAACCCCTTGGTATTTTAGGGTATTTTAGCCTTTTTTATTGTTAAATTAACTCAGTGACAGTAACACAACTGCTTCTGCACTCCCCTATTTTTGCACAGGGTGTGAAAGCAAGAGGACGCTGAGAACAGCGACAGCAGCACTTTGGGTGACTTGTCACTGGGAGGTGTTGATTAGCAGATTTCAGAAGAGCTCAACTCAGCCCTTTCTGTAAGCCCAAGTTAAAAACTGATTTCTGCACAAAAGGAGTTTAAGCTGAAGGCAAAGCAGGGAACAGAGACTCAGCCTCAGCATGACCTGCAAACGCTGCTCCAAGTCCTTGGGAAGGTGCTGCCACAGGTCAGCCCAGCTACTAAGCAAAACAGTCCCCTGGACATGACTATGGGCACAATTCACCTCCACAGGTGGGACAGCCCTGACAAGCCTCAGTTCTTAAGCAAGCTACAAGACGTGGCCAGCTGCATGGATCAGTAGAGACCTAAAACCTATTCTCGAAACTAAGGAAATGTTACTATTGCATCCTACTAAATCATCTCTGCCAAACAGTTCTGGGTATCTCAACATGCACTCACAGCCCAGAAGCCCTGGCAGCCTGTGCTGCACCCCCATCAGCGTGGGCAGCAGGGCAGGGAGGGGATCCTGCTCCTCTGCCCTGCTCTGGGGAAACCCCCCCTGCAGTGCTGGGGCAGCTCTGGAGTCCTCAGCACAGCAGAGACAGGGACCTGCTGGAGCAGGGCCACAGGAGCCCCAGCAATGACCTGAGGTGGGAACCCCTCTGCTGGGAGCCCAGCAGGAGAGAGTTGGGCTTGGGCAGCCTGAAAGGAGAAGGCTCTGGGAAGACCTTATTGCAGCCTTCCAGTATCTGAGGGGGAGCTCCAAGAAAGCTGCAGAGGGAACTTTTACAAGGGCTTAGAGTGATAGGACAAGGGGCAATGGTTTCAAAATGGAAAAGGGAAAATTTAGGTTAGAAATGAGGAGGAAGTTCTTCCCTCTGAGGTTGATGAGACACTGGCATTGGTTGCCCAGGGTAGCTGTGGATGCTCCATCACTGGATCTGTTCAAAGACAGATTGCTCATAGAGTTTAAAGCTATGCTGGATGGGGCTCTGAGCGACCTGGTCTAGCAGGAGGTGTCCCTGCCTGTGGCATGGGACTTGGAACGAGATGATCTTTAAGGTCCCTTCCAACCCAAACCATTCTAATGATTTCCCACCTCAATTCTTCTGTTACCTAGTGCCACAATGACAGCTTATGCACTAAGTAATCCTTCGCCATCTTCTGCCCAAAATACCTTGCAGTCTTTAAGCGGATTATTTCAGTGTGATTTACAGAAACAAATATTGGATGGATCTACAGCTCAGCTTGCTCTCAAGAAAGAGATGAGAGGAGCAGCTGCTATTGCTCTGTAAAGAAAGGACAAATGTGTTTGCTAGGCTCTAGGAAACAAGTCTGAGACAGCAAAGCTCAGGTATCCTCCAGGGAAACGAGGCAGCGAGGCCACGCTTGGCCAGGCAGTAACGAAGAACGTGGCAGGGCTCATACCAGGCGAGATGGAAAATCTTTATTCCATTTCTGAATTGGAAAAATTCCATCCCCTCCACAACTCCTCGTCAGATAGTTTGGTCAGCACCAGCAGAGGTCACACTGGCCCACCAGAGGCACAGGCTTCAAGGACAGAGTCCCATAGGCACTTTGAGAGGAAGCTCAGCTTCAAAGTATAAACACTGAACAGTTTGGCTTAAATTTTTAATATAAAAAATCTCACTAAAAATGCTAAAATGTGACAAACCATTGGAAATACTGTGACAAACATTCGCCCTTACGCAGTATAAAACAAACCAAACCCAAACTGGCAAGAAGCTTTGAAATGGGTGTTTTCTTCTTCCTCCCGGCACATCGGACTATCACCTACTTCAGATGTTCATCCAAAAAAAATCCATGGCACCTTCACCTCGTACTTCAGTGCAAGAGGCTACTCTCGATGGACCAGTACAAATAAACCCAGTAAAAAGAGGACTGCGTACTGCAAGAGAGAGAAGGGGAGACACAGGGGTTCACGTTTCCATCTGAAGATGCAGAAACAGCAGCAAGCCAGGCAAACGGTTTTGCCTGTGCGTGTAAAGGTCTCATGAAGTGATTTTAGCTGGGGTGGGAGAAGCAGGAAGAAAGTGAAAGAGCTCTTACCTTAAATTTTGGATAATCGTTCATTAAGATAGTCACTATTCCGATATAGGGCACGAATCTACAAGAGTAAAAGGTTTTATTAAAACAAACAGTATTCAGGGCTGCATTTGGGAGAAGTCCTGCCCTGGTTCTTGTATGAAGGAAAAGCCACTCATGCAGCCAGAGAGCTATGGGTAAAGTGCTCAGGACTTCTTCCTCCCATCAAGGAAGTCACGGCAGCGAGGACCACGTGACAACCAGCCCCAGAGCGTGTTGTAGCGTCTGTCTTCTTCAGACCTTGAGATTGTGCCTCGCAGAGTAGCGTCAATGCCACTTCTGATCGTGCCCGAGCACGTGCTGCCTTCACAGCCGGGTCCATCCAGCATCAGAATCTCAGGATGCAGCTCACAGCTTGATACCTTTGCTTAAGGCAAGCTAAGAACTCAACTACCTTTTGCTCTTTAACTCTTCACAGCACCTTCTGAGACGCTTTCATGCAGGTCGCAAAAACCCAGCCGGGAGAGTTCAAGCAGAGGAGGGGGATTAACAGACAGCACCGGGGGAAAAGCTGCATCGTGTTCAACTTCACTTACCCTCTCGCTCGTCCTACTACATCCTTTTTCTCCAACCAGTGCTGCCCTCGTTTGTACAGCCCTCTGTCATCAACGGCGTTATTGTCTCCCTTTGTCAAAAATTTGATGTCGCCGTTTTGCCTAGCAAAGAGAAGGCCGCCAGGTTAAGTCAGGGAAAAAGAACTTACTGAAAGCTGTTCTAGAACAAAGCGTGTAAAGACTAACACAAAAACATTAGAAGAAATCGTGTCCTACAGGTTCAAGCAGGATGAAAAAGGGAAACTCTCAGATGCAGTGGGAAGCAGATGGTTTGGGGAAAAAAGTGCCAACAGATTAATGAATTCTGGCTGCAGCCAGGCTTGCCAGCAGAGTTTTAGAACAGAATGCGCAGGATGAGCCATTTCTAGCGAAGGGGCAGCTATCACCTCTTTGCTTTTGACCTCACTTGTGTTGATGCTTCTCTTGCTTCACATACAAATGTTGGGTTCTGGGCTCTGTACTACCCCTCAAAATGAGACTTTGGGGTTCGAGCACCAGGTTCTACTCAGCAGTGGTCAGAAGCAAGCTGAAACTTAGAAATTATTAGGAAAGGGGGAACAAAACAAAACAAACAATACCATTACGATACTGCATGAACTCACAATGTGCCTACATCTTGAACGCTCTGTGCGGTTATGAACTCCCTACATCCTTTTCTGAAATGGAGAGAAGAACTGGCAAAGTTTCAGAAATGGGTAACAAGGTCTGGAACCACTTCCATGCAAGAAACAACAGACCAGGACTCTTCAGCCTGGAAAAGACAGAACTGATGGGAGATATGACGGCAGTCCAATATAAACAACACAGACAGCAACAGTCACACAGCTTTTCGCTGCCTCTTCCAAGACAAGATCTAGAGGGCATCAAATGAACCTCAGAGGTAACAGGTTAAAACGAGCCAGAGAAGGTGCTACGCAGAACTAACAACAGTGCAAACTACACCACGTCTCGCTGGAAGGGTATTTTGGGTGCCAAACAATTTTATCAGCTCAAAAATGACCCAATACTCCATATGAAAAGAACAGAAGTCTATTAATAAAGAACTGTGACTTGTGCTTGAAACGGTAATTTGCAGAATGCAGGGAAATTATCACTACAGACTCTCTCTAGTCTTTAATTCCTCCTGAGGTTAATTAGTTCGCTTAGCCAGAAACAGGATTCTGGAGCAGCTGAACCTCTTCTTTGACCTGGAAGCAGCTGCTGTTATGCTCAAGCTTTGTATGCTATGTTACACAGCCTTCCCCAGTCATTTCCACTCAGCTTGCTGGCTAGCCAGCAACACTTGCTTCCTAACAGCAGTTTGTGCCACTTCTCGGGGACTGGTTGGCCACTGTCACGTCCCTGTGTCACCTGCGGGCAGATGCCAAGTAGGTCGGTTCTCTCAAAGAAGTGACAGATCAAATGCAGAAGGTCTTCAGAGCTCGTGCTGTTTTCATCACACCAACATGTGTTACTTGACAGGAGAAGCTTGGCAGTTAAAAATGGAGAAAAAAAAAACCCCAGATCTTTCTTCAAAGCTCACACAGTGGGAACAGCAAACACTCTAGGAGCTTAGAGTCATGGTCTGGAAAAAGATGGAAGATCCCCAAAGGTGCAGGTAAGGCAGTTGCAGCTGTGAAGACTGATAGTGTAGGAGCATGTCACCTTATTGAGCAGATTTGATGCTCTATTGTGAACCAGCATGAGCAGCTCACAGCACTGATGCTCTGCTGTCTAGAAGCTGAATGAAATCTGGTCTGGTGGCCTGCACCAAAATCACTCAGTAAATTCTGACCACAGACTCTGTGTTTAGTGATAAAGAATGGGCTCAATTTCACTCTGGACAAAGAAGAAAAGGGTGTCAAAGGGAAAAATGTTTTCTTATGGAAACAATACCGATGTGAACTGGAGTTTCCAAATCACAGAGAAAAAGGTTTCTGTTTTCCTTCATTTTGACACTCCTCTCAACTTCCACAGAGACTTTTCAGAGGTTTCATTTTCAGTCCATAACTTCAGGAAGAAATGGGAAACTCCAGCCATTCAGGGGGCACTTTTGAATCCCAAACTGATGCCAGAAAAATACTCTTTAAACAGTGAAAGAAGCAACTGAGACCTAAGTCCTTCAGCACCAAGCTTCAGGTCACACTCTGGAATTTTCAGTTTTCTATCTTCTAACATAAAGATCAGGTTTGTGTTTGGTTGTTTTAAGTTAAATGAAACTTAAAATACTGGAGAATGGCTTCAACTCACAGAATCTAGGATTGGTGCTATGTTAAAAAAACAAAAAAAACCAATTGTTGGATACTTTCACACCTAGTGCTGGGACACAGCCGGGAAAAACAAGAAGGGTGGGAAATGTCTGGAGATGATGTGCTGCCCTGAATGTGCATTTCTGCTTCTCCTCCTACACCAGCTGAGAGCAGACTCTGACCTTTCTTGCCTCTACAATAATCAGCTTAAACAGCAGTGCCGGAGCCCAGAGTGCAACAGAGAAGGAGGAGAGCAGTGTTTCACTTACAGGAGTTCTCAAAACATCACAAGAATTACAAGTGCAATATTAGATATCAAATTTACCACATATACTGACCTCAATTTTAAGTCAGTGGTATCAGAGAACAGCACTCTAAAAACGGAGGTTGTTAAAGAGTCTGGGGAACAGAATAAATGTGAACAGCATGGAATCTGCTCTGTCTGCTGGGAGAGGTGCTGCTCTCTCACAGACAGGACTTCAGCTGGACTATTCACATGCATAAAGCTGGTCAACCTTGATGTTGGGCCAGACAAATGTTCTGGATATCTGTGGGTGCTACAAATGCTTGGGGGTAGGGACCTTCTCTATCCTGTTGACCTCACTTGACGAGACCAATCCTCAAATACCACCTTCACATATGATTCATTTAACCTAGGACCAGACCTCTGGGTGCTGGGGTAGCTCCGGTTCATTCATGCTGGAACCCCATCCAACTGTTGCCCTCTCAGAGATGGCCTGAAGAAGAAGGGATTCAGATCAGGATTTAGTTTTCACCCAAATGCCTCACGGGACTTGCTTATACCCCACACTGGCCTGGAGCAGGCACAGCTCCATCCAGCAAAACACTCACAGCCACAGAGGAAAGCTACGCCCTGCTCAGCAATCAAACCAGAGTGACTGAGCTTCACTCCTCCAGATGTGCACCTGCCTAAATGTTTAGGAAATGAACAGTACACAGAGAGCACAGCGTGTGGAGACTCAGAGTATAACAACACAAAACTTCCTACAGAGAAGAAAAGCAACACCCTGTTTCCATGAGAACATGGAAACATGATCATTCCTGCGGCACGAGAGCAGGAACCAGGACCACAGAATCGTAGACTTATTTAGGTTGGAAAAGAACTTTAAGATCATTGAGTCCAACTGTTAACCCAGCACTGCCAGGGCATCACCAGTGTTCCTCAGCACCCCATCTCCATGGCTTTGAAAGCCCTCCAGGGATGGAGACTCCACCACTGCCCTGGGCAGCCTGGGACAGCCCCAGACATCCCTCAAGGGGAAGAAATTGTTCCTCAGGGCCAACCTCAACCTGTCCTGGGACAACTTGAGGCTGCTTCCTCTTGTCCTCTCCCTTGTTCCTTGGCAGAAGTGCCCAACCCTCATCTGGCTCCAACTTCCTGTCAGGGAGTTGTGGTGAGCCAGGTCTCCCCTGAGCCTCCTTTGCTCCAGGCTCAGCACCCCCAGGTCCCTCAGCTGCTCTGCACCACACTTGGCCTCTAGACCCTTCCCCAGCTTCACTCCCCTTCTCTGGCCACGATCCAGCCCCTCAAGGTCCTTCTTGGCATGAGGGGCCCAAAACTGACCCCAGGATTCGTGGTATGACCTTCTCAGTGCCGAGTCCAGGGAGACAATCCCTATCCTGCTCCTGCTGGCCACACTAGTGCCGATCTAAGCCAGGGCGCTGGTGGCCTTCTTGGCCACCTGGGCACACACTGGCTCATCTCCAGACAGCTGTCAAACAATCCCCCAGGTCCTTTTCTGTCAGGCATTTTCCAGCCACCGCTT
>NW_008592998.1:0-2598 GCF_000691845.1 Merops nubicus | reverse complement strand
TCCCCAGCCTGGAGTTTTGCAGGAGGCTGCTGTGATCCCAGAGCAGGACCTGGCCCTTGGCCTTGTTGAACCTCATCCCACTGGCCTCATCCCATCTATCCAGCCTGGCCAGGTCCCTCTGTAGAGCCTCCTCAACGTCCAGCAGATCAACATTCCTGTCCAACTTGGTGTCATCTGCAAACATACTGAGGGCGCCCTCAATCCCCTCATCCAGATCATTGACAAAGATCTTAAAAAGAACAGGCCCAAAGACAAGCTTGAAAATAATGCAAACTACACACAGAATAACCTTCTTCCACCAGCACTACCTCTACCAGCAAGAGTCACTTCACATACACAAACACAGCTGTACCTACAGGACACAACACAACAACGTTATATAGCAGCTTGGGTTGGAAACAATGGCACAAGAGACATCAAGTGACATGGGGAATCCAGGACACTGGCACAGACTCCCCAGACTTGTGCATTCTGCTGGATGATCTTTACAAGGAAACCAAGGAGTGCAGATTTTTTCTGACTGAAGCTTCTACATTAATTCCTGCAGCCCCTGGATACCTGCTACTGACATTCCACCCATTCAGTCACCCAAGGAAATGAGGAAAAATACAGTTTAGCCAAACATGTACAGAACAAACCCCCAGATTCTCAACATACTTTTCATGAATTTTCAGGACACGATGGACTATGGGAATTTCCCTTCCTTCTATCCTAAAGACCACGATTTCTCCCACTCTGATTGGATCTTCAATTCGGTTCGTGAGGAACAGGAGGTCTCCTCTGTGAAACGCGGGCTCCATGCTTCCACTGGAAAAGAGAAGAGAAGCAGTAGAACAATATTCAAACACTCAGAATCACATTTCGGTGTTTACAGTCCTTTAAGAAAAAAAAAAATCACAAGAACCTGAATGAAAGCCTCCTAAGAAAAGCACCCTGGAGAGCAGGCTTTTTTTTTCTTTCCCATTTGTTTTTCTGCAGGTAGGCAGAGCATCCTCACAAACAAAGCACAGAGACCACACGGGCTCTTGTAGCCCCATCTAGAACAGACAGACGGGCGTGCTGAAAATTTGTTATTGTGATTCACCCCTTTGCTTAATGATCCCATTTCAGGCCCTGCTGCTCAAGCGATTTTTCTCCTGTCTTGTAAATGGCAATTGTCACAAAATACTTAACCTTCTTCTTTCCAAATAAATAATGCAATACTAAACAAAACTATGAACGTTAAATACCGCATCTATTTGTGTTGTATCTCAAGACAGCGCAGGAGCTGCTATTCAGAACAGAAGATCATGTTGCTGAAGAAGGGAGGTGACCTAATGGCCCCTGTCTTACCCACTGGGAATAACAGAGCAGTGTGAAACACCTCCCCTGTACTTCAGAGATGCATCCAGGGAGGCTGTGTTATATTAGCACAGATGGCATAGTACAATATCCACGCCAGCATCTGATGGCTGCCTGAGAACTCTGGCCACAGGAATTTGTTTCAGGCAGGAGAAGGGCAGGAGTGGTAGTACCTGCCACACAGTGGTTCTGTGAGGGCAACATGCAACACCTAAAGACAAAGGGATAACCCTTATCTCAGAGCACAGCTAAGGCTCCCCTTTTCCTGGCCACATTACAGTGCACCAGAAGACCAGAAAAACCTGAGCAGCTGCGAAAGAAGAATTAGTGGATACTTTTAAGGATGCAATGTAACACATAATGAAGCTCACTGGGCATTTCAGCAACCCAGTTCCCATTCAAAACCCTTAACAACTGCTTGTCACTACAAGAGTTTATTCCCTGGCATTCCCAGTCAGGGGGGCTGGACTAGATGGCCTTTTGAGGTCCCTTCCAATTCAAAGCATTCTATGATTCTATGATCTCAAAGGCTTCAATTTCCTTTTCACTAAGCAAAACTCATCACATATTTCAGTTATTCGGGTAGCAGCAATGAGACATGTGGACAGATCCAGTAGGAGGTACTAGTGCACTGTGATGTTCTGCTACCCCAGCTTCTACTGTGGGAAGGGCTGTTGGTGTGCTCTGCAAGCCTCACTCCCCCTCAAGCAACATGTTTGTCACCCCGTGCTTCAAGACCCTTCCTTTGCCAAGGCTGAGCCATGCTGCCAGGTTCTTCTCCAGGAGTTTTGGTCCGATCTAGAAACGCCTGGTCACGCCCTCGCCGTATTTCTCCGAAGTCCTTCCTCCCCTTTGCCCATCATCAGGCCCCTGCTCTAACGTACCGGCTGGCAGCAGTGGAAGAGTGAGATGCTATTTTTAGGTAAAGCTGCCAGCTCTGCTTACCTACTTCCTCTCCCCTCGCCGTTCCTCTGCGTTACACGAGAGCGCCCGTTCTTAGAGAGCCTTCGGCCCGCCGGGCACGAGGCAGGAACCTCCCTCCAGCTGCCCCATCGTTTTGGGAAACCTCCTCCGGGTGGCGCCGGCGCTTCTGCGGCCGTTCCACCCCCTCAGCCCGGGTATTTACCTTAGTACCACCACGATGGGGCTCTCGCTGCCCGTCACCACCATCAACCCCTTCCAGATCATGAGGGCGGAGGAGACGATCATGCCGAAGTTCAGCACCTGATAGTAGAGCTGGGGAAGGATGAAGGGGGG
>NW_008592997.1:0-18290 GCF_000691845.1 Merops nubicus | reverse complement strand
CTTCCTTTGTCCACCAGTGCAGCTGCTCACTGTTCAAATAACCTCTCAAATTAAACAATTTACATGAAGAGTTTTGGAAAATATGTTCTCAAAAGGACTTTGTCACTTGGGAAAAGGACAAACATTTTTGCAAAATAAACCTAAGTAGGAACATTGTGAGATAGCAGTCTTCAAGAACTCAGTTATTAATCATCTTGCTCAAAAACAATATCCATGTACATTTCATTACTCACAGGAACATTTTGTGTTTGTAAAATATACCAAAGTTTTTCCATGGAAGGTGCAGCATTCAAGCAGCATTCATACTGTCTTTACTTACTGACATTGAACAGCATTTGCATACAAGTCACAGGTATTTCTAACAGCAAAGTGGCCAATTGAAAAGCTTAATTACAAAATATTTCTTAAATATTTACAATTATATTCACAGAACCTTATGAAAGAAAGGTTTGGTTTAATTCCACTTGAATAAAAGTCAGGATATTTGCTGGTGTGAGGAGTATAGGCTAGGCCAGCAACTCTCAGTGTGTAAAAATGTTCCATCACCTTCTGCTGGCACCAGCTCTGATGCATCCCCTCATAAGAAAAAGTGAGACTTTTTCCTTTTTATTCTTTTGAAAGAATCTGGAGCAGCTGGCGAACAAGCAAGGTATTTCTAGTTTCCTGGTCATATGTATGGTTGAACTCGGGTTATCACTGAAGAACAGCTTGTAAGAATGGACTGATGCTCAAGAGCATATACTTCCAATTTATAATTCATTCTGAGTGAGAAGTCAGTACATTGAAAATTATTTCAGTTGTAACTGTTACTACTCACAAGTGCCCTATCTCCAATGCTCCAGCATGGAACAAGATGCCATAGTTGAAGCATTAATGCAGTTTTGAGTCCCTTAAAATAACACTTGTCAAAGTGTTCAAGTTGTTTTTATATTTTGTCATGTTTTTCATTTAAATAATTTTCTTTTGGTGTTTTCTAATAATGACAGATATTGTGCTGACATTGGCTAGACCATAGCAAGGTTCTATCAAGCAAGAGAAAAATAAGCAGAGAAGTAAGTTTAGGGCATGGAAAAATTCCTGAAGAATCTTCGTGGAAGCCTGCATTATAGATTTAGATCCATTTTTTTTCCTTCAAGTTGTTAAATGAAAGCCCTATAAATGCTGGAATACATTAAGGGGGAGGAAAAAAAATATTACTACTGTGATGATAATACAGAGGCAATTAGTCTGCGACTACCATATAAAATAGGCAAGGGAAGGAGAAGGTCAGTCAGACATTATTGGAAGTAATTTAAAATTTACTACAGCATATAAAATCGGAAAAACTGATTTAAATAAAGCCCTATATCAAAAAGAAATCTGTATTATAAACTCAAAAAAAAAAAAGAAATGCTTTATGATATTAATCCTCATACCTGAAAAGAGAGAGCTCTCTACATTTCTTAAGCAAATAAGTAATTCACAGATCTTTCTTTTAAATCTAAAACTGAAGTATAAATTCAGCTCAGTTCCAATGCAGGAAATAAAACATTTTTATTTTATATACATCATTATCTCAATCTCTTAGTTTTGCCTTGCTGTGTTGCCAGACAATATTCTGCCTTGGTAACAGAATTTCATTCACCCTCTAAGCTATGACGAAATTCATTAGCAAGCATTGGACTTGGCATGAAAACAAAACCTTCTACAGGTCATTTTCTCTGGGTGCATAGGAATGCTTTCTGTCAGCTCAGAGCAACTCAATTCATGCTTCGTTCAATCTGACCTTTGTTTGGAAAAATAACACATGAACTAGTTAAATTTAGTCGATAAGTTTTTGGAAAGATATTGCCTTTGTAGTCCCCAGATATTGCACCCTCCAAGAGATTTCAGACTCAAAGTGCTATCACAGCACTTAAGGATCTTAGAAAAGGTAACTGCTTTAACTAATTCTGTGGATTTGAAGGGCATTGATTAAATTTCATAAAACTATGCAGATGGGTTAATTCAGAATTTAAATAGTTTATTTCATGTGTCTTAATTCATCTTCATTGTAATTTAGATCAAACCAAATTAAGGCAAATTTAATTATGAGTAAGGTTGCCTATACAGAGATTAAGCCTAATTTAAACTGCTAAAAATATTTCAGTCCCTGCATAGACATTCTTGCAGGATGTGCTTGTGTATTATATTCTCCTCAGTGGCAAAACTACTGTAAAAAATGGCCACGTCCTTCTGACATCTTTTGCCCAAGCGAGCTGTACTTGTCCCCCCCCACTGCAGTTTGTCACAGAAGCAGTTCTAAAATGATCTAAACTGAAAATAACTTTCTGAAGCGAAGTTTCTGCCAAGAGCAACATATGACACCACCTCAGATTTGGCAGTTACATGACACGGCAGAAAAACTCGGCTGACCATCCATTGCATTTCCTTCTCTGTATCTACTGATTTTGGTCATGTTTTATTCTCCCCACTTTTGTGCATGCTGACATGTTCTTTGCTTTAATCACTGCAGAGTGCTTTGCTTAATACTTCTGCAATTTACATTATTTAAAACAGCAAAAACATGGGAAGCTTTAAAGAGCTTTCTCAGATTTGGGGTTTCATCATAATATCTCTTCTGACGACAGCTCTCTCTTTTCACACCATACACCTATGCGGTGTGTTTGAGAGCAAAGTTAATGCTGTGCTACTGGGCCCACCCGTCTTCCACCACAACCACACCACAAGCTGCTGGGTTGATCATTTAAGATGTTTTTAGTGTGAGCACCAGAAAAAACATCCAGATTATGATGCTCTTGAAACACATTAAGGTATCCAAATAAAATCCCCTGTGGTTGATTTCAGCACCACAATTCTTTGGTGCTTCCAAATCCACACAGTTGAGGACCATCTTACACATCAGGTAGTCACCACATTATAACATGTAACTACCAAAGGCGCTTCAAAGGTCTGTTAGAGCCCATTTTTCTTTGAACTGTGGTGTCTGCTAAAGTACACACAAATTTCATTGAAATTGTATTTGCTTTTAGCTCACAGCTTCTCATAGAGCACAAAATATAGAAAAGACATTATGCTTGCCAGATTAAGTGTTCCTGACTAGAGCTAAAAATCTGCCTCAAACACAGATGGGAAATACAAAAGCTGAGCTTTGATTTCTGTTGGAATAGGTACAGGAACTTATCTACATTCATAGTAACCTCTTCAGTTTCACCTCACAATATATTCTAATGTGCAGGAGGATTCTATAGTCTGCCTCATTGTGTTTTCATATTTGAAATCTGATCCACAGCAGTGAGATTATGCAGGTATTTCTGGTCCATGTGGAATAAACTTCAGGCATTCATGTGCTTTATATATTGCTAGAGCTCTTTCTGCATCCAAGCTGAAAAAACATATTGCATATAAAACCTGGAGGAAAAGGTAACCCTAGCAATTTATAAAACACATGAATGCCTGAAGTTTATTCCACACACTTTTAGACAATGAGAGCAGACAGAGAAGTATTTTATCAGAAGTTACAAGTTTCCATTGGACTGTTCTATTTAAGTTTAAATAAATATCAAGGCCTTTCTCAAACTCTACCCATGCAGAGGCACACGAGTGGTTTATAGGCTGAATCCAAGCAGTACTGCTTCAAACAGGGACTTAAAGTGACCTCCAGAGGTTCTATGCAACCTACACTGTTCTGCAATTCTACAAATAACCATAACTGATGGCAGTATACAATTATAAATCGGAAGTGACATCTCTCAAAGATGAGCTGTTCTGAGATCACGATCATTCTTTTAACACTAGTTCAAAATTTCAGGTAAAATAACACCACTGAATCTCTACCTGTAACTATATGTGCCTTTTTCCCCCTAACTGATTCTGACACATTCAGCTATAACACAGGGCATGGTCTAGTGATCCAGGAGGCTTGTTTGACTATGCAAAGGAAGCCTTGTGACTTGTCGTCTCGAATTTTAGTTTTTGGGAAAACGGACAATAGAAGTTTAAGGTTTAGAAGTATCTCAGCAAATGCTGGTTCTTTATGAAGTACTGTGCTCAGTAATGTTCAGGGAAGAAGTCTGACTACTGCCGATTTTAACTAAGCAAGCTCTACCCAGAGGCTTTTACTATCTTTTATTCCTACCTTTACCCAACTTTCTCCTGATTCAGATGAAGAGTGTACAACAGACATTTGCTGTAAAACAGTAGCATCTAACAGAGGAAAACCACCACCTTATGCCAGCAGAGCTTTTCTGCTAGTAAAAGTATGATGTATGGTCTTAGTAAAAAGCAATTTCAGGTAGAGAATTCCCTTGCTGCTGGAGAATCTAAAGCCATGATTTGAAGCCTACTGTGTCACACTTTCCTTTTCTTGTGAAAATAGCTGTAAGGTTTACAGTGGTTTTGCTCAGAAGAATATCAGTGAAATCAGATCTAGTAGGGAACTGTAATCTCACAAGGTATTAATGGAGTCCTCTTCAGCCAAAAAACATGGGTCTAATTTTAACTTTTTTTTTTTTTTTTTTACCACAAGGTAAATTAATACTATTGTAAGCAAATCATGCCAGATAGAAACAGCTTGTGCTGTTCAACGTAGTGTATTAACTGCCCTTCTACAGTGTGTCTCCCCTGCACTTTTTACATCACATATGGATCACATCCCAGTGTCATGTACAGAGAAATAACTTACTTAAAATTATTAAAACTCAAAGCTATTGAAATAATTCTGCATCTATTCAAGCAATGGCATTCAGAGCCTGGATAACTAGGTTGAGTTAGTGGTTTACTTTCCCTGCTGCTTCTCCCGAGATCATATTTGAGGATTCTGCATTCCATTAGTGGAAGTGTTAAAATATTTTAAAATAAAATTTACCTTACTAATTGAACATTTAATTATTATCCAACTAAATTCACTCGTAGTGCTCACTAAATACTTATTGTGAAATAAGCAGTATAGGAAACATTAGATGGCTCAAGCTTTCTAAGGTTTGTCCAATTATTTTATAGTTATACATTTCAGTCAAGCTTATTTGATGATGTCTCCTAATCAGAAATCTAACCATCTTTATGAAAAAATAAATATAATACAACAGTGTATTTTGAAGGGAAAGTCATTTCACTTGAATTTTGAAATACATTTTATGTATTTTTCAAATAAGTTCATTTGCAAACAATGACATGCCAGTTTCTCCTGTTTGTCCCTCATTTCTCTGTCACCTGTCACAGTGAAATCATTAAAAGATACATCTTAATCACACAGAAATTAAGGTCACTAAGAGGCATACAAAAGAAGCTACTCCTTAATGCCAATATGGAAGCTTTTTATTTGTTAGGTTACCATGCTATTTGAAAAAGCTTATCACTTGTGCACAGAAAAAGTCACAATTTGCATGAAAGAATGATCTCAGCATGCAGTCTTGATAGCAATGTTTCACAGCTGATCTCTGCTGCAAAGCCTGCCACAGAAGACCAGGATAAAATTTTATTTTGGCTGAGCTGGCTAACTGCAAACCTGAGCATCCTCTTATTCTATAAGAGCGCACAATTCAGTAACATCAAGGTTCGGCAAATAACAGCAGATTTTGCTGCCCTCCTCGTACTGTAACCCCTTAAGGGCAACAGGTTTTTGTCAGGAGAATTGCTGCATTCCACCAGCATGAGATTTCCTGCGTGGCTGCAATATGCTTCAGTTACCACTACTGTACAACTAGAATAATTTCACTGCAGTATAAAGGGGGTACCAAATACTAAGAAGGTACAATCCTTCGTGCTGTTGTGTTTGGCTACATAAGAGGCAGTGAAAAGAAGGGTCTGGTAGTTTGTCTCACACTGTTCAATACCAAGATTAAAGTATTTATATTCAATTAAATAAAACTATTTTCCAATCATGAGGCATAAAAAAAAAAAAAGCTTACAAGTTGGAAAGTAGAAATAGAAAATATCACAAACCATGCTGAGAAAGTTTCTCTTTCAAATATGCTGACTTCTCTTACCTAAGCATGGCAAAAGACACTAGAAGTTCCAGGCAAGTTTATAGATCCATGCAAACAATACTTTGCTTTGTCACTCAAGGCTATACCTCAGACTGTGCCTCCTTACTTTTTACCACACCAGGAAGTAAGAACAGACAAAACAATTATATATTATATAAAAGATAATCTAGCAAAACAGCTTATCACTGAGTAAACTTAATTGCAAAAATAGGTCCCTTTCAGTCACAGGGTGGCAGGGTGTTTGCCAGTGTAGGCCATCATGAAATCGGCAGAGAAGTGGCAGATCCTGACATTTTAAATGAGATGAAAACAGAGAAAGAGACTAATGAAGAGGTGGAATGTGGGCAGTAAAAATGTACCCACATCACATATGCCAAGTAAACAGAAGAATGCCTGGCACCTCAAGCTTAGGTCCTGAGAATAAGAAAAATTTGCACAAAATCAGCAGGTGTGTGCACTGCAAAAGGCAGCCTTAAGCTAGCAGCCAATTTCCTGGGACAAACAAAGGTTACTGGCTGTTAAACCTAATTTAAACCAAAACCAAACCTATTTGGAACAGAACTAGATAAGCAAGTACATAAAGGAGGTAGCCGCAGAAGAAAAACGGCAATATACTTGATACTATTCTATGTCTTGCTTCAGATCAGCACCTTGGTCACAGCACAGAGAATAAGCAAGTGAAACATCCCTAGGGAAATTCTGAGCAGCCTCGACTCAGCAGTTAGAGACTGGTTAAACTCAATAACCTCAAAAGGAAGAAAATGTAGTAGCAAGACATGAGGGTGAAAAAAACAACCAACTAACCCAGAACTACCCCAAGGACCACTATCCCCGCCCCCAAACCCACATCAAAAGTATAATGGATGAGGTCAGTCCTCTATGAATCAAGTGGCATTACAGGGAAGTGCAGTTCAGTCACTACTCTGAGGAAAGTAGCATGCCCTACTCAACAACAGATGGCAATGCCCAGCTCAGATTGCCCCCATACTCTGTGCTTGGGAACTATCAGGGAGCACAGCTAGAGGTTCATGGAGTGCAAGAACCTTTGCAGGAGGTGGACTGGGAGAGGCTGTATTTAAATAGTCACAACCCAAGCACTGAAGGGCAGCAGGAGCCAGCTCCCCTTCCCCACACTTCTCTACGAGACCATATGCTACACAACCAGTTTCCTTCTTCACTTGCACAACTTCCCATCTCAAGGAAGATTTTACTCCTCTTGCCCCTGAGGTAGTAAGTTTGTCTGAAGTGTGGACTACCACTTGTTATGCTCATAAATCCTACTGCTGGGTCTGATCAAGGCATTCAGGTGCTATCTGGAAGACAAAACTTGTAACAATTCCTTCCCTGATGACAGATTGTTATCACTTTGCATTGCCAGGATAGTTCACTGCTCTCCAATACTTTTTAAATACATTTTACAAATAAAGGAACAAAGATTTTAAGCATTTTCACTTCTTTCTTTGTTAGATAAAAATGGAGGGGGAAAAAGAAATATAAAAGTTGAAAAAGTTGAAAAAGCAACAGTTGATTAAAGGTCTCCAGGAATCTCCTTTTTCAGCCCAAGCCTGTGTAAAGCCTCAGTCAACACTGAGCTTGTCACATCCTGTTTACCTCCAAGAGAATGTCCCCTTCACTAAACTGATGGAGACACAGAGCACACTTAGTCAGCACGCCCCTTCTCCTAGAAGCAGATTTTTTTCCTTCTCTCTGCCCAGTGGGTAAACTCAGAACATATGAACAGATCTAATTTCTGTCCAGACCCTGAAACTCTTGTCTTGTTCAATGGCCAGTGACAACAGTGATTAGACAGAAACCTTTCTTACATGAGAGCCTTATTTGCAGAACTTAGATAAAACATTTTAAAAACAAACCCCAAGTGGTTTTGGGTTCTTTTTGTTTGATTCCCCCTCCCCTCCTTTCAATTCCTTCAGGTTCATCTGGTGCTATATAAACTTATCTTCTCAACTTCAGAAATTTGCTGAACTTCAGAGCATACAACTTCTGGCAAAATGATGTGTTGGAACCTATTGGAAACAGGAATTTTGGATTCACTTCTTGCAGGGTTTTTAAGGTTGTTTTTGTTTGTTTGCTTTTTAAACCTGCATGCCCACACAAACTCCCAGGAATGTCACCCCCTTGCTACCAAGGGTTACTTTCTCCTCCCTGCCTTAAGAGGAATTAGTGAATTACTTTCACATAGGGAGTTCCTATAGCTCAGGACAGTTTCTATTTGCCGACCCAATTACATAAAATATTAACAGAAGGGAGGTCATTGCATAACATCAACAACATTGAGAGTTATATCAAAGTTGCATAGTTCTCATTGATGACTTCTAGTACTCAGTATTTATTTCATCCATTTCTCTGTAATGCATAAAATTCTTATGTATTAATTCATTCACATAATCTGAAGTCTTTCATACAGAAGTCTTCACATGAAAATTATTATTTATGATGTGTCAAGTGAACAGTATTACAGCTGTAAGAGACTATTTGGTAGAGACTTGGGACATTAAATTTTATGAAACTGACACGCCTTGTTAATTAGAAATGCCAACATTTGACATTTTTATCCCAAGAAAAATGATTTATTATAAATCCATTTAATTTGGAGGAAAAAGCTGATGTGTATATTCTGATTCACATTCCATAAAGGTAGATTTCCAGTCACAGTGCTGTACAGTTTCAGATCACCTGCTGCAGAGGAAATAGATACACATGAAATGCACAGAGCCCTGTACATCCAAAACTCTGAATAAGCTCAGCTGTGTAAAAACTGATTTCCATTATTTCCATCTACTTTCCTACTCCTCATTTCCCACCTAGGGAAAGCACTTTTTAAGCACTCTTTCTAGCAGCTAGAAGAAAACTAATGATTTCAGCCACTCAGTAGACAGTTATGCCAGCGACCAGCAGCTGGTTTTTTTTTTTCTTTTGTTTTTGTTTATTTTTTGTTAAAAAAAAAAGATATGAACAGAATATATATATTCCTGACTTTCAAAATTATTTTTATACCTGACGGTTATATCTAAGGAGGGCTGCTAATGCACAGTGAATGTATTTCCTTATACAGCTGTGTAACAGCACCATAAAGAGATTTTCTTTTCCAGAAATCTTAGTATCTCCATACACTGAGGTACTTAAAATGTTGGAGCAAACTGCTTTAAGCATCAATGGGAAAAACTGGAAAAGCCCACAGATTTCAACCATGCTACAAATTTGTTTTCTTCCCTAACCCAAACACGTAACAGTGTCATATGTGACCAACTTACAACCTCCCAATAAATTAATCATAGTGATCAATGAATTCACACAACCATAGTAACAGAGATAATAGCAATTCATCTGCCAACATGTAGGTAAAATGGACAGGGTCAGGTACACAACTTGCCACTGACCAAAGAACCTACATCAGGACTACGAGGATACTTCTTGACTATTAAGGGCAGTACTTTGGAGGGTTTCAGGCCAAAGGCCATCAGCAGTGAAACTTTTGGTCTGAGTCAAACAAGAGCTGGCTTATTCATACAACAGTGTCATAGTTTCTTCATGTTATTTAGTCATTTAACTTCATGTCACTTTTCAGTGTGTAACAGCAGGTTTGTGTATTTGAGCTTCTTTGTTATTTATGTGGAACAAGAATGTTTCTGCAAAGCAAACACAGCAAAACCTGCTCATAATGGGCACCGAAGGGACTTCCACTTCTCAGCTCTTTGTAGCAGCTGGTCATCTAAAGCAGGGTAATTAGATTTCAGCACTGGAATCAGGACAGCCAAGACTTACTGACTAAGTAGTGCCGCCCCAAGTGAAGTAACATAAGTAGCTCTGGCTTGAGGGATACCTTGGACAACTTGACATTGTCTTCATGACGTGTCGGTATGCCAGATCCCTCCTGTATGGGATGGGATCCACAGGCCAGTCTGCTGTGGTGGGGTTAGTGTGCAGAAGGAGTAATGGAGAGGCCATTTGAAGCATCTGGAGCATCTCTCAGCTTGAATGTAATATACAGGAAGAGAAGATTCAAGAGAAAGATGCAGTACGAAAGTCATAACCAAAAACAAGGGTGGAAAAAAAAAAGAAGAGAAAAAGAGACACGTAATAAAGAAATAGAGCTAGAAGAAATAAATCTTCCCAAATTGGAATCAATGAACTCAGCTACAGACTCCTCTTACACCTCCATTAAATCCAAACCATTGCAGACTGTTCTATAAAGAAATGTTGCACCATGGTTATGTCTACACTGTAGGTTTCAACTGTGTCCCTACAAGTGTTTCTGCCCAGATTACATCCAGTCCATGAATTTATCCTTCTAGTGCTTGCTGTCATTTTAATGCACTTGTTGTTAACCATCCTTCTGTATTTAGAAGGTACATTCTCTCACAGTTTCCTGACAGGGAAAAATATCTTTGGACATTTAGCACAGAGAATATTGCAATTTATCTGCAGAGACATAGGTGAGAATAGACCAAGCAATAGCACACCAACACAGGAAGAAATCTGTTCAGACTCCATGCCAATCACATGGCCTAATTGTGCATCAGACTTACCTGTAGCTGCATCACTATGGTTATTTCCATTTTGGAAGAGGTGCAGGAAAATGTTACAAAAATAGAGCTTTGTCAAAGTCTTCCTAGACACCACTAGTAAACATCAAAAATTGCTGAAGGCAAGTGCAAGATGAAGGTAAGAGAAAGAACAAAAGGCATAGCTTGTCTTTTTCTCCTACTGATGTTCTGAGATGCCACTTCAAAAGGGTTTATCTTGAAGCATACAGACACGTGCTAGAGGCTGGGCATAATTATTTAGACTTACTGACTCACAGATGTTACCTTTAACTGGTTTGTCAGTTGTCATGCACCATCTGACAATCATGCCAAAGAGATGAAATACAAGCAAGACTGAATGTGTACTTTCTAACTATAGTGCTGTATTTTGCAGCAAATTGACTGTCAAGGACAGAAATCTGAAGAGCAGCTCTGCAGGTAGATTTTTACACTAGTAGGACATGAAAGAGGAGTGCTATGTACTCATCCATGAGACATTAGCCTTTTGGTTTATGTACCATACCAATCTTCAGGATCAGGGGCCTGCAGAGCTACCATAGTTAAGCTAAGGTGCCAAGGGTATGAAGCATTCAGGATCATTATCAATATCTTGCTGTCAGACAATGAGGTCATATCAAAGAAGCTTTTGCACAAGTCTGTCCTTAACAGACAGTTAATCTCATTTTAACAGTGTGGATATTTCAAGTCATGATGCATTTATAGAACTGTAGATGTCACTAATCTAAAAGGGTTTGCAGACACTCTGGAGGGACAGAATCAAAATTGTTTCGAAATCTGTTCGTTGGAGAACTGTATCCTTTCCATGTGCTCTGTGACAAAACAAATCAAGATCGACAGACCAGAAAATCTCTTCCTTAGCTGAAAAAACACTGATGCCCTGGTATCTGCTAAATTAAGCCCACCTCTGCAGGTATTTGTTTGGCCCCGCTAGCAGGATGTAAAACAGGGAGTCAGAGTGACAAGTCTAGGCAGCACTGAACTGTATCTCAGAATAACTGAATTTAGTAAATGCAGAGTAATTTACTGTTTGTTTTTGTTTTTACAGTTGATGTCAAATTCTATAGTGACAAACATTAAGCTTCTCAGGAAGCACAGCAACAAAGCCTCACTGCCCATGAAAAACCAAGGAGACCTGAATGCTGCAATATTCTTTGCTCCAGGTAGTCACCTCAGCTATTATAAACCAGCCCACCTATGGACACTTCAGTCGCTATGTTCAGCCTTGTTTTGTAAGCCACTTCAAAGAATTTCACAATAAATACTTCAGATAAAGGAAAACCCTACATAAATAATCTAGACCTATACTGCTACTACTACTGTTTAGACTTGAAATGACAAGTAGAACTTCAGTGAAGTTTTCAAGAACAAACTCACATACCATCCTAATACAATTTCCTTCTTTTCACATATTTCCTGAGAAAGGCTTTTGGAATACTCTTAACCATTTATTTAACATTGCAGCTATGCAATGTCATTATGATTAAGGGTGATAAATTCTGAATAATTCAACTCCACTAATTCCTATAAGGTAATGAAAATTAAATTAAAAAATGGCTGTGCTTTAAGCACATGGGCCTCTAATGTATGCTAGGAACTATAAAGCAATTAAGGTTGTTTAGAATATCTTGAAAAAATACTGGCTGAAATAATTCTAAGTTCAAGACACCAAATCATTGAAACCAAATGCCTTGTTCAGGAAACGTTAAATGTCTTTCCTTGAAAAACAGGGCTCAAAGATGACAAAAAGGCACCCTTTCAGTTGTGCTCCTAAAGTGGTTCTTGTTTGAGAAACAGAAGTCAAAGTTTCTGAAAATGTGGCTGAGATGGGCCAAATAATCACAGCCAATTCTTTTAAAAGGTTTGAAATGTGCCAATTGAGTCAAACTATTTACTTTTTATTTTACTCCATTTTTAACTTTTACTGTGCCAAACCAGGGAACACTTCTAAAAGCTGCATTTTTTTATAGATTGCTCCAATTGCTTGGGAGATGCATCTGCATAGAGGGCACATGCAAGTTACAACCTCACAGAGGATCCCTGTTATATGTTTTCTGTTCATAACATCAGAAAAAGCTCAAACAAACCACAATGACACTGCCAGACTTCATAGCCAAACCAGGAAAACGGAACTTCAAAATTAAGGGTTTAAAAGCAGACATAGTAAATGCACAAACAAAAATATGAGAAATCTTGATACACACACCAGATTGCTTCTATGAAATACTACAGACACTTCTGAATACGTAGACCGTATAGATCCTAACACCAGTAAGCAATGCAGCACCTGAAGAGCTACAACAGGTAACAGTTCTTCTGTGTTACATCACTTTTCTTTAAGCCTGTGTCAGGTGGAACCCTCTGATGAAAAGAGGAAAATTGTTCTTCATGTTCAAGCTACCTCATTTTCAGAGAGGGAAGCTTCAGACTAGTGTAAGGGTAGTCAGCAAAGGAGGTAGGGAGCAAGAAGAGCTGAGGAAGATCTGGGAACCTGCAGGTTATTCAAAGACCAGAATACTACTGAGAAAAGCACGGTTATTAAGGGTAACAGCAGAATATGGGTAACAGTTGGATAACAAGAGCTGTAAAGGAAACCTGAAAATACAATCGTCTGTAATAAATTTGAAGGTGGATAATATATAGAATAAAAACTGAAAATGTCCAAACCCATAATGGGACAGCAGTGTTGGAAATGGGTGTCTGTTTCCAAAGGTTCCCTGAGCACACTTTGTCAGCTTGTGTTTTCAAATTAACTCTTAAAACACAATTTCTTCTTGGGACATTCTGAGATTAAAATAGGGTCCATTCTATTCCAGACTGCTTCCTATCCTCACCTTTTTTGTCTCAAATATCTAACCAATGCATGAATGTTGCCATATTTCTGATGTAGCACTTTCAAGAAAAACAGTTTAATAAGTTTATTTTACTTTATGGTAAAATTTCCCAGTCACGAGGGATTGCACTTGCTTTGCCTTCAAAAGTATTTACTGAAAGGTAAAAAGCCTTTCTGATGGCATCTGTGAAAATAAAGTGTTGCTATGCATTAGAAAAGCAGCATGACAGCCAACACATGTGCAAGAGACTGAATTCCCCCTCCCTCCCTCTGGTATCCAGCTATTCCTATTGCAGAGCTTAAGCCAGGCTACAACAGTGCCAAGCTTTAAGTAGAGATGAATTCTTTTCAATATTTTTTTCAACATCATTACTAGATATATTTTAAATTTTTATTGCAAATTCAATTCCTAAAGGAGCTAAAGCACTTTGCAAACTACACAAAGGACTGCACCTCAACAGATTGTCAACTTGTGGGGTAAGAGGCAAGTAAATACTTATCAGTGCATGGCAAGTTATGGTTAAAGGTAATCTAGCACCAGTCCCTGTCAGAAAGAAGTCTCCAATATACATAATTTCATTAAAATGCAATTCAGTACTACCAGGATATGAGCCACGGATTTTATAGCATCATACTTCAGCACTTCTTGACAGACATTTTGTAACCACACTGAAGTTTCATGGTATGAAGTGTTGCATTTAACACATTAAACACATACACCACCCTGTATCTTACCTGAACTCAATTAGGGACAACTTACACTTTTGCCACATTAACATGCTAGGTTGGTAAATGTAGAACAATTTAAGAAGAGTGAAGCTTGTGGTAAAAATTTACCATGTCTGAATATAATTAACATGTTTTTAACTAATACTTAATATAGTCTCATAACATTCAAGGACAGATCTTGTTCTATCTTTCAGTGGACACCAACTCCAAATAAGAGTATCAACCAACTAAATGAAACGTGATTGCTCCTTTAATATGAACTTTGGCCTTTTTCTGCAATAAGGTATTTTACAATATTCAATGCAACAAACTAGTCTGTCTCCTCCCTACCAATATTATTAACATTTGAATCATCACCAGGTATCTTTGAATGGGTATAGAAAGGCATACTGCATAAAAATTCACAAGCTGTTTTCAGATTTAAGCAAATCAAAAGTCCTCACAAAATAACAACTTAAGCAGATTCTTCTAGTTAGATGCCTTAAAAAAATTTTCACCTGTATCACATCTCAGTTCAAGAAAAATTAAAAAAAATTCTTTTACCTGGGAATTCATTTTGCATTGTTCTGCCTTGCTCCAAATGCCACTGCCTCCTATGGGCTTCTTTTTGTAAGAATCTTCCAGTCACATAGATAGGACAAAGTCCTAGTGATACCAAAAGTAAAGAAATGGAACATGTTAGTATTTAAGGTACTGAATTAATGTTAGATTCTGATAACATAATTTTTAAAAATGAGAGAAAGGTATCCTGGAGGATACTCATAATACGTCATTTCAAATTAATTCTAAAACCAAAAACTACCCTCCTGCTTTCAAATGCAGAATGATTCCATGCCAAAAGTGAACATTCCTTCAAAGGGAAAAAGCTGACACAAGACATATAAATTAGCAATGGCTGGAAGAAACAGTAAGTTAAAGACTTACAGATTTATCAAGATTGAGAAATGCAATTTGGGTGACAGAGTATCTCTGGGGTTTTCCTAAAAAGTAACATAGGGAACATATGGACAATCAGTGTCAGATTAACATCTAGGTATGATTGGATCACTGAATACTCCTACACCTTTCAATACTGTTTCATCACACTATGCCCAAGAGGTAGCTTCCAAATAATTCCTGTTAAAGAATGAACTAATTAACTGAGCAGGAAGACATTCAGAAACTCTTGTCAGTGTAAGCCAATAATTAAATCAGCCACATGGCTCTTAACATTTTTGAAAAAGAGTTAGGTAAGATTTTCGATTAGAGTAGATTAAGGAGAGATTTACAGATGTCAAAGGTTTCCTAACAGTTTAACAACTGTCTCAAATCTTCAATAAAACATTATTTGATAACAGTTGTTAGTCTCTTTTGTTTCTAAATCCAAAGGTAAGGAAAAATACCTTCAAAAATAGTCCTGTTTATAAATTCAAGGAAGAAGGGGGCGGGGGGGGGGGGAAGGTACTTTGATAAAAAGCAACAAGGAAAAACAGTTTTCTAGTCACAGGAGCTAATTATGTTTATAAAAAAATAAAAATGAAAAATTAAGAAATTACTGCCAATGCAGTAATATCAAATAGCAAATATACAATGCAAATATCAGAGGGCAATAAACGAAAACCCAACAGAATTACTTGGTGTGATTTTGCAGTCACAGCTTTCAGAAGCAGAGAGCTGAAGAAGAATAAAAAGTTGCTTTCCAATAACAAATAATAATGGTGCAACTAGCCAGTCAGAGGCAGAAAATTGCTAACTAGAGGAGAGTGAGAGAAGTAGCTTTTAGTGACACAGTGATAAAAAGGAGATAAAAAAGCAGCAGAAAACACTGATGCAAACAACTGTTTGTAAACACCAGATAAAGAACAGCAGAAGGCAATAACTCAGGCTATAACATGGCTGATAAAGCAGACTTGCAACATTCTAATCACCTACAGTCCCAAGACTCCTTTTTTCCTGAGGAGCAAATAACTCATTGTTTTGATAGAGCAATAAATTTCATGCATAATTTTGAAGGGCTGAAATAAGATGCATCCCTTAGGAAACCAGAGAGTTTCCAAGTAATTGAGAAATGGACATTGGAAACAGAATTACAATGCAGTTTGGATAGAACAATTCCCACATGGAGAGATTCCTGCAGAGCGGGATGTCCTTACTATTAGATTCCTCTGGGTGCCCAGAGGCAGCAGCATTTCTGCTGTTTGACTCTCCACTGCTAATTTCTGATCATTCCGCCTCATCTATACAGGAAATGGGGATGTAACGTAACAGAAGAACAGTCAGGTACAGATTGTGAGACAGGATGCACAGGCTTTCATAAAAGTCTCCCACAGCCGTCAGCAGGTGCAAATAAACTTTGGCACAGGATTGTCAGAAGGTTTTTGAACATGTTACCTTGCTTCTTCCCCAAATACTAGGGAAGTCTCAGACAGGTTTTCCACATAACCAGTCTTGCACCCATACACAAACAAGCCCTTCAGATCTCACCTAAAGGGCACAGAGATCTAGCTAATAAGAGTATAGCCAGAGCCCAGAATGAAATGTTACTTCAGTAGTATTAAAACCCATCCCTAAGCATTTGTTTTCAATGTGTTTAAGTGATCCTGAAGTACAGAGAAAAATGTGGCTGAAGCTTGGGCCAGTAATAAATTCAACAACAGAGCCTTGTTGTACAGATTGATAACATAAACGTGTTGGAAACAAATTAGATACAATAAAATAATTGAACATGAGTCTTTGTATAATTAATTTGTTACTAACTGACATTAATTGTACCTTTCCATTCTGATTTCTGTGAAGCTATTCTCAATCACATAGTTTCTAATTTGCCTGAAGCCTTGTGAAGAAGCAGCATGTGCACTAACACAGGGCAATACTTCCCATAGCTCCCTGCTGTTACATTCTGAATGACTCCTTTGCACAGACTCATCCCTTTTTTATACACATCTCCATTAGAAGGAAAGCCTTTACACTTGCTAAAGACTTTTGTCATCTTCATACTGTAAACAACAGATTAAAGCTAGCATCAGGAAAGAATCAGAATTCAAAGCTTTGAGAAGGTGTTCTAGTTTTGGGTTTACGTAAGAATATCCCTGCATACTCCCAGTAACAATAACAAAAAAACACAAGTATGAGTTTCCTCTCTGAGCATTCAGCTCTAAAATTGTCCCAGATTCTGACAAACAGGACACAGTTAAAAAAACAAGATCAGAACAGGAACAGAGCAGGAATCAGATTTCTCAGCCTCCCTGGAGGGTGCCCCATCTGCACACGTGTTGATAGGACTGTTCCCATCCCTTTGGTGATTACACAGTGTGACCCATTTACCCCACGTGGCAGCAGTCGCATGGTGTGTGGAGACCTTCCCTTTGAACATCCAGCCCGGCACTGGCAGTCGGGGTGCCAGGAGGAGCTGTGCTTCAGTGCCGACCACCTCTGGGGCAGCTCCAATCCCTTCATATGCTGCCAGTATCTCTTTTTCAGTTGGAGTGTAGTTGACCTTGGGTTCTTTGGATCCGCGACTCCAAAACCCCAGAGGTCAGCCTCGTGTCTCCCCTGGTGCTGTCTGCCAGAGGCTCCAGGTAGGACCATTCTTCCCGGCTGCAGTGTATAGAATGTTTTTAATATCCTGTCCTGCCCAGACTGGCCCGAGGGCTACTGCATGCACGATCTCCCGTTTAATTTGTTCAAAGACTTGCTGCTGCTCAGGGCCCCATTTGAAATTGTTCTTCTTCCAGGTCATGCTTGGTAGACAAGCCTCACAATCAGATTGTAGTTTGGGATGTGCGTTCTCCAGGAATCCACAGCACCCAAGGAAGCCTGTGTTTCGTTTTTGGCAGTTGGTGAGGACATAGAGGATATCTTATTGATTATGTCCATTGGGATTTGGCGACGCCCATCTTGCCATTTTACTCCCAAAAACTGGATCTCTCGTGCCGGTTCCTTAACCTTACTTCGTTTTATGGCAAAACCAGCATGCAGGAGGATTTCAATGATTGTCTTCCATTTCTTGAAGACTTCTTCTGCTGTGTTGCCCCACACGATGATGTTGTCAATATATTGCAGGTGTTCTGGTGCTCCACCCTTCTTTAGTGCAGTCTGGATTAGGTCATGGCAGATGGTGGGGCTGCGTTTCCACCCCTGGGGCAGTAGATTCCAGTGTACTGCACGCCCCCCCAAGTGAAAGCAAATTGTGGACTGCACTCTGGTGCTATAGGAATGGAG